>NC_068322.1:2351575-2481575 GCF_025860055.1 Xyrauchen texanus
CATAACAATTTAAGCATTTCTTAGTATTTAGTACCTTGCTGTTTTGCTTTAATGACAGCATGCATTGGAGCTTGCACAAACACAACTTGACGATCATGTTAACAGCATGATTTGAGAATGTTCCAAAGAGAATGATGGGTCCTATTTTAAGAGCCGTAAGTGATAAGTGCAGAGTATTTTTGTGCAAGCATGCAGCAAGTCTAGGCGCAAGTGGGTTTGGTGAGACTGCGTGCACAAAGTGATAATGGGATGGGTCAAGTGCAGTTTAATTCTGAGGTTCTTCTCCAGTTATTGCAGCATCTGCATCCTATTATATAGTCCATTCCTTGTCAAGCACCAGCGATATAAACAAAGACAGCACATTCATAAGAAGTTGTTAGTGTAAATGGATTGTTTGCAATGGATTAGAAGAATAGAAATATGCACTTAAGTTCTTTTGTGCATTAACTACGTCCTTGCTGAATATCAGGCATATTTCTTTGACAGTAATTTAACTCCAAAATGGGGATTTGGAGTTAAATTATCCGTTACATTATAGAGAATGAAAGTATTATTAATCATATTGATCAAGTTACACACAAATCATGGCCAATATTAACTGTGATCGTTTCGGCATGCTCTTCACTTTGACGGGTCGATTTTGATTTTGAAAAATTAAATTCATTTATTGAAACATTCAAAAACATTATTCAAATTACTTCAAACTAAACAAAAATAACCTGAGTGATGTTGGCCCCCCACCCAATGCAAAACGTCGGCAAAATAGTCTCAATCGTTTGTGTTGTTTCGGTTTTTTAGATATTTAAAGAATATTTATAGGTCATTTTGAGGTCACTTAGCCCCCCACATGCTCCAAATTAACCCCAAATAGTCTCATGTGCTTGTGCACTTTTGTGCTGGTTTGTGCCGGTAAAAGTTTCGTTTGTGCTGCTTCGGTTTTTAAAATATTACTCACTGAATGATATTTATAGGTCATTTTGAGGTCACTTAACCCCCACACATGCTCTAAATTCATCCAAAATAAGCTCAATCGTTTGTGCTTTGTTTGTGCTGATTTGTGCTGTAAACATTTTGTTTGTACTGCTTTGGTTTTTTAGATATTAAAATAATATTTATAGGTCATTCTGAGGTCTCTCAGCCCCCCACCACATGCTCCAATATAATCAAAATAATGAAGTGGTCAAAAAAAATTATATTTTACCCTCTTCAAACTCTTCCACCGGCATCTTTTGCATTGAATTAAAATTCACTTTATGGCAACAGGTGGAAAAATACCAATACAAATAATAAATAAAAACAATTGTAAATAGAACATAATAATAATTGAAACTTTTCAACATGAACTTTATCACCACCTGCTGGTGGAATCTACAAACTGCAATTGTAGGAACAGAGTTTAGACTTTGCGCTGAAAACAGACGTGCTACTGAAACTTTGCGCAATTACACATTTCTCAGGAAAATAGCTAATTGCACCACTTAATGAATGTACAATACATCCACAGTTTGCGTGCATACACCCACAGATAGCGCAAACACTCCCGTACACAGCCGCTTGCGCTTTGCACTGGTACAAAACGTGCACATGGAATTATCACTCTCAACGTTGCGTGTTGTGCTGCGCTTAGCGCGCACGAAAATAGAGCCCCCTTGTATGCTTTCATGCAATTGTTTGCTTTACAAAGAAGTTCATATAGTCAATGTCACTCATTTGCATTTGATTAATGGCCCAAAAGCAGAACAGAATATTTCTTCTTCATTTGATGTCATTCTAAATCCTAAAACTTTAGGATTAAATGGCAAAATACTGTGATTTTTAACTTTTGGGCCTCGCTGTATATTTCTCTATGTATGAGAAAGATGTTCTGGCAGTTTCAGGCTGGTTTTGGTATAATGTCACATTGTCTGTGTTCCCTCATTATGCTCTCTGATTATATCAAACGAGCAAGAGTGCAATATGGCCCTACATCAGCATTGCTGTGATTCGGCCACAGGCCGAGTGCCGTTGGTAATTACAGCAGTGCTGATATAGGGCCATATAGCACGACTGTGAGTGTGATATTGCTTATATCCAACAGTATATAAGCAATATCAATGAACAAGTCACTTAAAAAAAAATAGGAAAAACCGAGTACGGTCATAAAAACACATTTGTGCATGGAACTACTTTCTTACGCAACAGATCAGAATCTGCCGTTGCTGGTTCAAAACAACTGATGCATCCAAGACTTTGTTAGTAATTCAAAAATGTCACTTCAGAAATAGTATCACGGCTTGTGCTGTTTCGAACAAGTTATTGGATAAACAAGTATGTGTGTGTGTGTCTGTGAGAGAGAGAGAGAGAGAGAGAGAGAGAGAGATGGAGTGTGTGCGATCACCTGTTGCCACACCCAGTCAGAGTTGCTGTCAGCTTTCTGAAGATCAGCTTTCTCAGAGGAAAATAGACATCCAATCGGAGGTATTACTCTCTATTTTGGGGTAGCCAGTGCGCAAAAGTCATTCACTATAGAAACAGCGATGTCCTCCCATTTTAAACAGTATGTATCCAATGTGGAAACTCCAATAAAAGGCAAGCACATGAGTTCTGTAATAAATCAGTCTGTTGTGTCTCTCAGCTGTGATGAGCCTTAATCCTGAAGTTGTCCGTTTAAAGCTGTTTAAAGCTATTGCCTAGCTTTGGAAATGTAGTAGTAATACAAGCAATCACGGAGCACTGTTCTATGTAAACAATGACTAACAGATTCACTTTACGTCACCAACTTGCTCATATTACACACAAAAATTATCTTTTACCACCACCTGCTGGCTATCATATGTCATTTAAAAAATAAAGCCAGTAACTCCTAACAGATACACTTTAGTTTAGAGCAGCACGAACACAAGCGGAGTGATACACACACACAGTGAAGAGTCCGAGTGCTGATGATGTCACACCATCAGTGCTCATGGAACGTCTCTCGTCCAATCAGATTCGAGGACCGGAACTAACTGTGGTATAATATATATATATATGTATATATATATACTGTATATATATATTAATGTGTAAAAAAATGTAAAAACAAAAATGGATGTAGATTTTGAAATACTATGAAAAGCAAATCGGTCACTGAATTTACATTTATGTCTTCATTTTACTGTATCTATAAAGAATTGTGGACCTTTGTAGGCATATTGGGAATATATTTTTGAGACATTTATTGTTGTATGTAAACCCATGCAATAACTAATGAAAGAGAAATGATTTGTGTATATTAATAAAGCTATTACATGTAAAAATGTAGGACAGTTTTTGTATTGCTATATATATATATTATATGTATCAATATATAGCCATACATGGTTCATGTATACACTAGATTTCCATATATGAAAATGTATTGTTTAATATATCACCTAAATTTTGGGGGGCATGCACATCCAATTACATTTATGCATTTGGCAGATGCTTTTATCCACAGCGCCTTACAGAGCACTTATTACAGGGACAATCCCCCCGGAACAACCAGGAGTTAAGTGCCTTGCTCAAGGACACAATGGTGGTGGCTGTGGGGATTGAACCAGCAACCTCCCGATTACCAGTTATGTGCTTTAGCCCACTACACCGCCACCACCACTCACTTTGTTTTTTCCACTTATACTAGCTGTTTTTGTTTAGATCACTGGTGCTTGACAGGGGCTGGACTATATAACAGGACGCAGACGTTGACTTTGCACGTATGATTTAACGCGTTAGTGTTGTACTTAGCGTTAGTGCTCTTGAAAAAGGGTCCGCTAGCTTGATATTAAACTGAAGAAGTCACAAGCTGATTCACAGTTGAATCTGTCAATCAATATACAAAGAGATAAATAAACTTAAGCAATCTGCCCCAATGAGGATATTTAAAATGTAAACATATTGTTTGTATTTGTGATTGTGAGCGTTTCACATGTGTACTGCCCGATTGCAGCCCAGCACGATCTGCAGCTAATTCACAACTACTTGAACTGATCAACTGCATTGTGTGTTTCTCAGCACATCCTACATCCCACGTCGCTCACACACACACACACACACACACACACACACACACACACAAGCCCTTGAGTCAGAAGTCTGCCATCAAATTCTCACAAGACCAAATGATCTAAACAATGCTAGTATCCATATTTCTACACCGTAGTAAGAGGCTAAATCAAAGGCATCTTACTATGAGGATGGTGACCCGGGGCAGTCCTGAGAATGACAGATGACAAGAGTGTTATAAAAGGACAATGAATACATTTGAGAAACGTCTGCAAATCATCTACTTCCTCTTTACCAATGATGGACTGGATTATCTGTTCAGCGTTCAGCACGTATACCAAATGTTGTGTGTGCTTAAATGATATTTACCCCACAGCTGCTGCCCGCATTATCAGCTGTATTGTAAACTCATAAAATACAGATTTCAGTCTAAAAGGTGGCTGAATATAATCTTATACATTTCATATCTAATGTCCGTTACTGTTTAGTCTCATATATTCTCACTGCTCCAACAGAAATGTGAATGAAGCGCACATACAGTATATATCAACATTTGGATGTTATTAACATAATGAAAACAGGGTAAGCAAGGTCTGAACCACAATAAAGTGACATCATGTAACATTGACAACCATTGCATTGTTAAATTCTTTTTTAGCCATGCAATTATTAATTCAGTATTCATGTATCGAACTGTCATCTTCCTGTCAATGCACCATCATTTAGTTGTGCTGGTTTTGGGTGCCATTTGCACACCTGATGCTACGCCGCTGTTCCAGAGGACAGCGTTATTGCTCTGAGATCGCTCTTTCATAACTCTGTAGACTTGAAGGAATATTCCGGGTTCAATACAAGTTAAGCTCAATCGACAGTATTTGTGGCATAATGTTGATTACCACAAAAATGCATTTGGACTCGTCCCTACATTTCTCACCAAAGCAAAGAACGAGGTTACAGTGAGGCACTTACAATGGAAGTGAATGGGGCCAATTTTCGGGGTGTTTAAAAAGCTTATAATTGTATAAACGCACATGCATGAATTCTAAAGTTAAACTCATGTATTACATGAGCTTTAAAGTTGTTTAAATCATCATTTTTACAGTTGTTTCAGGGTTTTAGCGATAGTAGACCTTGCATCGTCATGGCAACGAAGTTGTAAAATTGGCTAAAACTTTACACAGAAAAGGTTAGTAAGTGATTTTATCACACTAAAATCATGTTTACACACATATTGTTTATGTCTTGTGTCTATACTTTTGAAACGGTGAGTATTTTAACGTTTACGGATTGGCCCCATTGACTTCCATTGTAAGTGCCTCACTGAGTCAAATTTAATTTTTGTGGTAATCAATATTATTGCACATATGCTTTCGATGCATTGAACCTGGAATATTCCTTTTAGTGGAGTTCTCTTTTAAAGCTGATGTCATTTCTGCGACACCAAATGTGCAAAATTAAACGTTGTTTTCTGAGTACGCCCCCGTCTGCCACTGGTCAAACACAGAGATAGTCCCGCCCCAAACTCACGCCATTGGTTGAGTAATATTGTTGGGGCGCGCCTGAGCGGGTTGCTCTAAACAAACAGAGGCATTTTGCCATCAAAAGACAGATACTTACAGTTTTTGAGGAAATGTACCTATGAATGGCTTATTATAGTTGCATATAAATCTTTGGATAGGAGAAAGTATTTTACATATCAGGTTTAAGCCTCAACTTTGCTTCCTATGTTTCCCCTACATTTCTTGGAAACAAATGAAGACAGTTGGTAACATACAGTAAGATGACAGAGCTATATAATTCATATAGAAAGCATCGCTGTATGAAAGCGCTCCATCAAACCCGGGCCGGCCTCTCGCTCTTTGTTTCCATAGAAACGCCAGTCTGTGAAAAGATGGAGGGAAAAAAAATTAGTTGATGGACTCACCATATTATTAGTGGAACAAATAATGTCACAGTGACAAATGCAAACATGTCTATATTTCTATAACCATTCATTCTACTGTATGCCTTCATACTTCTTGGCCATTGCTAATAGGCTATTTTACTCAAAAGTTGTGCATGCTATGTATTTTGATGTACTTTAGAGTAATATGTTGTTTGATAAAGCAAATTGATTTTTGACGGTAACTTACAAACCTTTACAGACAGACCCTACCGTGAGCGCTGAGGAAGCTAATTAATGGTATATACTTCTGTTGAAGCCATACGTGTGCGTTTAATAGCGGATCTCCTGGTGAAGAACTACACTACCCATAATCCTGAGGGGGAAAATCAACCAATCAGAGAATCACAGTAAACAAAGCGCTGCAAAAGAGCTCGGTCGGTCTCCTTACACTTTCAAACTACTTTTCTTTGTGCATATATCAGAGCATTTTGCCTTAAAATTAAAATATTGTTTCTAAATATCCCTATGGAAGAATAAGAGGAAAAATACGTTTGCAAATGAGTCACTTACGACGTTCCATTTCCGCTTCATATGTAGACAATAGACAGTTAGGCAGCTTACTAGGTTTTGAAACTGAGCAACTAAAGAGAACGAGTGAGAAAACTAGGTGAAAGGTAGTCAAGCGGTTTATTGCCGGTGGTGACGGGACGGGCTCTGCTAAAGTCTGGCGCCGGAGCTTGTGCCGAGAAGAGCCACAAATCTCCTCTCGGCTCCGCATGTCTCGCAGCAGGTGCTGAACAATGTGTGTGTATGAACTTTACTGGCATATAGCTGTTATAAACACACAATCTCTCTCAAGACAGGGTGATATTTAGAGGTCTTCCTGTAGCTCAGTAGATCTCTGTCCAGATAACAGATGTTCAGTGTCACGAGTTTGTTGGCTCTCTGAGATAGCCAGACGTTTGACTAGAGCGCTGTGTGAATGATTTAATTGTCCTTGTGTGTGTGTGTGTGTGTGTGTGTTATTAAGCTATACTTAGGGGACCAAACTGTCCTGGAAGATCATCAGACGAGTAATGCATTGATAAGACAATTCAGAAAGTGGCTTTAGAAGTCAATATATTGTTTATTTCCATTGGCAAACCATTTTGCTACTGAATTCGTCAATCTGTCTGAGATAGACTTATTGTAAGGGCTTTTCTGAGGATGCACACACATGTCAGATGACATTGGTTGCATCATGTCATACACCGTGTTAGGTTAAAAGTAGTTGAAACAATTCTCGAGATCCCTGCGTTAGGAATTGCACTCCATTCGCTGTGATTGAATGCATCTTATCTTGCGCTGTTGCTTAAAGCAAGCCTGAGTGTTGTTTGTTCTCTGTACAGCTGGAGTTGCACTTACTGCCCCCTGCTGAAAGTCAATATAGTCTTTCAGCTCTTTCAGAATAAAAGAAAACAAGCTTGATTAGCACCTGTTTTCAGCTGGGGAAATGCTGGATGGAAACATCAAGATGCAAATATACTATGCAACGGAGCAGACGCGCATTCCTGGGCGGATCGAAGACAGTCTTCCGGCCCCTGTTGGACAGAACGTCCCACCACGCTCTCGGGAAACAGAAGGGGTCTCCCATGCCCCTGGCAGCGTTTCTCCCCCTCTGGGCGATCGGACGGGAGCCCCTACCCGCTCGCGGTCAGCGGTCGTCACAACCTCGCCGCGTTTAGCGGCTGGCAGTAGCCCGGACCACTCCAGATGGTCGGCTAGGAGCCCCTTCTCCCTTCGCGGTCGGCTCCTCCGTCCCCCCGCAGATGGCCACGGCAGCTCCATTGGGGTGGATGGTAGTGGCAAGGACTCCACTACGGCGCATCCCCCCTCCTTCCCGGGTTTCGGCACCAGTGTAAATATGGTTAAAGGAAAAGGAGGAGGTAAGAACCGGCTTGACAAAATAAATAATAGTTTAATATAAAACTCAACCAAAAAGACACACAAACAGGTGTCGGACAGCTGTCCGTAAATGTCTCTCTGTGTCGCACTGCCGTCTTCAGTCGGCTCTTATCCCTCTCGAGGGGTAATTAGCCTGATTAGGGGGCCAGGCGTGAGGAATAACGAACTGGCCCCGCCATCCGCCCTGCCACATACACTTTCCAAAATGTGCATACATAAAACATCCGCTCATCTGAGGTGCACGAAATGTTTTATTTGGCGAGACAACATGTGAATAAACTACGATGGGAACACATTTAATCAAATATAGTATAATCCTATAGAACTTATATAGATGTGCATATATAGACTCCTCAGCGAGCCATGTGAATACATAATTCGCTCAGAAAACATCAACATCGCCGCATAGCATCTCACTTGTTGCTCTGGCTTACGCTATAATATAGTCAAACCAACATATGTGTGTGTGTGGAACTGATGTTTTTTTAGAGGGCTCTTGGTTAAGCCTAATGACCTCCTCTGCTCTATCTCCATCTCCCAGCATGCACCAGGACGCCACCCTCACCCCCGTCTAATCCACTTCCACCTCTTTGATCTCTGATTGGCAGCATGTGCTGCGGTTTCTCAAAATGTTTTCAGCTGGCAGACAACAGCCAAGACATCACTGCCAACTTACTGTACAGTGTGACTTTTTCTACTGTAAACTTGAACAGAATACTAACATGCTGCATACTGCACAGTATTATGGGTGTTTTTTCAACTTCGGCAGCTATTTCATAGCTAACAGCTTATGCATCCTTATTACACACAATTAAATAATATTTTCAGGCTTTCGGTTAATTTGGCGAAACTGGAAATGATACCAAATAAAATATTGATTTTCGTGTTTTATTTTCATAGTTTATTGTTGAAAGTCTGGGTCTGGGACGAGACTAAAGCAGTAAAATGGAGACATAAAAGGCATTTGAAAATGGCCTAAAATAAATGAAGGCCTGGGTTAATGTGAGAAAAGAAATGGTAAATGTTCTGCACTTATATAGCACTTTTTTTTAACCTTTGAGGTTACCAAAGCGCTTTACACTGCGTCCCAATCACCCATTCACACACACACGCATCAATGGCGGCAGAGCTGCTATTCAAGGTGCTAGCCTGCCATTGGGAGCAACTTGGGGTTCAGTGTCTTGCCCAAGGACACTTCGGCATGTGGAGTCACGTGGGCTAGGAATCGAACCGTCAACCCTGCGATTAGCCGCCACATTATGCAGAACGGACCACAAAACAGCGCCGCAAAATGCACA
Organism: Xyrauchen texanus; assembly: GCF_025860055.1. Taxonomy (NCBI): domain Eukaryota; kingdom Metazoa; phylum Chordata; class Actinopteri; order Cypriniformes; family Catostomidae; genus Xyrauchen; species Xyrauchen texanus. The sequence goes on from NC_068322.1 coordinate 2,360,708, forward strand.
GCAACTTTTGGCTCAAATTAGTATATAAATGTATATATTTTATATTTTAATTAAATGTCATTTAGTATTATTTCATTTGAAATATATTTAAATATAAATTATAATATTATACATTACATATTATATATTAATATATATATATATATGTATATTAAATATTATAAAAAGTATTAGATTTGTACATTAAAATTTAATATTTATTGCTGAAATATATTTTTATTAAAATCAAATATTTAAATATTTATAAATATCTAATATTTTAATATATTTATAATACATAATGTAAAACATATATAGCATTATATATTACAAATAAAGGTAATTATGCATAAATTATAATATTGTTTTATTTGAATATATATAACAATTAAATATATGTATTCAAATATATAATATTTTATTATATTAATATATAACCATATAAAAACATTTCTATATGTTAGTGTGTATATTACACTGTATTCATAAACAAATATATTTATGAATCGGAGATATATTACACTATTTATTTGTCTAATTTATTTTAGAAAAATATTATTATATGTTATTTGCATATATAATCAAGTTATTACATTAATTATGAATATTATTAATATTGTATGTTCTAATTAAATATATATAATAATTATATAATTTTTACTATAGTATTATATATGTGTGTGTAAAAATAAAAAATAAAACAATAAATACAAATATCAAAACCTCTAATAGAGCCGTATTTCTATATTTCCTCAAGAGATAAGTCTGCTGAACTGAGTGCCTCCACACTGGTGTAAATGATCAGCATGATGCGTCTCATTCAGGCCACTTGCACACACCGTCACCAGCGCTTGATTTGGGTCTGTAATCTGACTTCCTGTCTGTGGTTTGAGGAGCCGCAGCAGCTGTGCTAATGAAGACTGGTGTGACTGAATCCAGCGTGGCTGGAACAGGTGCAGACTGGGACAGAGAGAGAGAAAGGGCCGTCTGTTCTCTCAGGATCATTCACCCATTACAGACTCAAAAACTGGTATCATGACAGTCAAGGTTTAGGACACGGACGATTTAAAGAAATAGTTCACCCAAAAAATGAAAATAGTGTTATTTACTCACCCTCATGTTGTTCCAAACGTGTATGACTGACTTTGATCCATGGAACACGAACACATTAGCGAATGACGACTTGATTTGATACAAACTATGTTACCGTGGAGACATTCTTGTAAGAGGTAAATGTTTTCCCAAACAGATGAGGTTTGTAAGGTTAATGCTCCATCAAACGGACTTGCCTTCCTAAAAGCTTAAAAGGAAAGTTCACCCAAAAAACGAAAATTCTCTCAGATGTGTGACTTTCTTTTTTTAAATTTTCTAGAGGAATATTTCAGCTCTGTAGGTCCATACAATACAAGTGAATGGTGATCAGACCTTTGTAGCTCCAAAAATGACATAAAAGAAAACGAAATCTCCACTTTCACATGTGAAAGTGAAAGTGGAGATTGAGAGTAAAAAAGTACTTAAATATTGATCTGTTTCTCGCCCACACCCATCATAATCTCTTCTGAAGACATGGATTAAACCACTGTAGCTTGTAAATGTGATTGGTTGTGTAATGATAACATTGTGTGAGGAACAGAGTGTTTATGAACTGATAATCTGCCGTTTTACCCGTGATTTGTGTGAAAGTGAATAAATAGTCATTGTTGTTTTAGCGCCTCTAGTGTTCATTTTACCAGGACACTGTTGTGATGCATAAAAAAAAACATGCCAGGTAAAAATAATTGAGCAAAAATGTACATATAATATAGTAATGTGATTTTATGCGACCAGGTTGTACATTTTGGGCTGTTCCTTGACTTCAAAAGGCTTGGAATATAGCATACTAGTCATATGGACTACTTTTAAGTTTTTTTTGTAACTCGACAGCCCCCAGTTAACTTTCAATATATGGAAAAGACATAAATAAAATACAAAAGAAAGTACATATGCATTGGAACAAGTATATAATGAAACATTTTAGGATAAGCTAAGCTATAACTAGTCGGCCACTGAAGATAGAATATTTGTGTCTGTTTCAAATAAGCAGTTCATGATAAGTAGTTGCATAAAGTTTTCAGGGCCCATTTGATGTTTGTTTTATTGCCTGTAAAACCCAAAACACAGTGACTGTGTCTCATCTGACTGGCAGATGATTTCCAACAAGCACAGGAAGAGAACATACCCGACGTGTCTTGGTCCACTCTTTCATCGCTCATAACAAATATCCTTTCACGACCCTCTTTGGCCAATCTCTAACTAGCAGCTAATGTAATTTGGTTAATGTAATAATCATCAGCAGACACTCACGAGGGTTGTCGTAAATAGCAGTTTGGCCAGAAAAAGTATCTGGAGCTAAAACCTAATTATTGCCCTGTTTCAAACCCTAATAAGACACCTAGCTAGACAGCGTGTGAAGGGATCGTAGCATTGCAACAAGCACAGAGAAAAATATCATCCAAGATGATGAACAAGAGAAATGGAAATTATAAACACGCTTGTAAACAATCTTATTCAATACAGAAAAGTATTGTTATGTATGTGCGCGCGCGTGTGTGTGTGTGTGTGTGTGTGTGTGTGTGTGTGTGTGTGTCAATGTGTTTTATGGTTATTAAAGTATTGCAAAGATAGCACAACATGAGCTGCTGCCAGTGTAGGGCGTTATGATGTTGCCTTAGAAGGTAACACCCTACTGTGTGTAGGTGTAACGGGAGCCAGCTGGTAGATAGCTGTAGAGGCTGTAGCCTTTAGCCTCCTTGTTAGAGCACCTGCCTCCCATGCCGGAGACGTCGGTTCTAGTCCCGTACGGAGCGGGTAGAACCGGAGCGTCACATAGGCAGCAGACAACAAGGCAGCTCACTAGATTTTGGCACAGAGCTTTTAGTAATAGCTGAAACTCTAAAAAGTGGACAAAGTCTAAAAAGGAAGTCAATTAAATCCTTGTTCTTTGGGTCGTTTTGGATGTTTCGGTGTTGAAGCTGCTCTGTTATGGGTCGTTTTCAGAGAGTCTCTCCATCGTACACCTTCTGCTCTGATAATAAGCTTCAGTTTAATTGTAAATGACCGCCATGATGATTAAACGATTGCACAGCAATTAGAAAATTACATTGATTTTGTAGCAATGCTGAAGCTCTGGCAAAGTAATGAACCAGTGATTTCTACAAATGGGACCAGGACATTTTCTTGACCGGTTTTGTGGAAATTAACCTCTTACTATTTCTAAAATATAGATTTATAGATGCGTAACTGTAAAGGGGGTTAAGATGGGAAAGGAGGAGGCGAGAACCGGCTTGGCAATATAGATAATAGTTTAATAATAAAACTGAACCAAAAACACACAAACATAAACACACAGAGCAGCTGCCCGTCATTCTAACTCTCTCTCGAACTGTCGTCACCTGCCACCTTTATACCTCATGTGCCCCCATCAGGCTGATTGGGGAACGGGCGTGCGTTGTTCCAGCCCGGCCCCGCCCTCCTCCACTCTACACTCCTCCTGCATTGCCTCAGACCGGGGAGCCACCATCTCCTCCTCGAAATGGGAGGAGACAGGAGGGCAAAAACAGAGAGAGAGAGAGAGAGAGAGGAAAAAAGACTCTCTCACCGGTTCTCTGATATGCTGTCGCGTGGTCCCTGATCACTCCTCCACCCTCTCAGGCAGACGGCAGCCGCTCCTCCCCGGGTGGACCGGAGTCAGACTGACCCCCAACAGACTGAACACCCCACCACGTTCTCGGTGACCAGTGGGGACACTCCTTCGCCCCTAGCAGTGGCCCTACCGCTCCAGGCAGTCGCTTCCCTCCTCCCCCCGTGGACGGAGGTCTTCTCGACCCCTTCGCTTTCTGGTGGACGGCAGGGCACTCCTCCGCCCCTGGCAGCGGCTCCTTCGCTCCAGGCGTCAGGGAGTCAGGTAGTCCAGTCCCCACTCGCCTCGCGGACGGCGGCTGTTCTCCGCATTCCAGGCGGTCGGGTTACTCCGTCCCCCTGAATATGGCATCGGCACTCCCCTGGGTGGACGGCAGTGTCGAGGACTCCGCGACGAGCATCCCTCCTCCTTTCCGGGTTTCGACACCAGTGTAAAGCGGGTTAATGGAAAGGAGGAGGCGAGAACCGGCTTGGCAAAATAAATAATAGTTTAATAATAAACTGAACCAAAAACACACAAACATAAACACACAGAGCAGCTGCCCATCATTCTCGCTCTCTCTCGAACTGTCGTCATAGGCCGCCTTTATCCCTCACGTGCGCACCCCTCAACAAAGCAATAATACCGCTAGCAATACCACAAAGGCTGTGACTCCCTTACTGCAGTAGTGTGACAAACGGATGTGGTTAGTAAACATCAGCAGCCCTGGCAGAGAACTTCATGACACAGAGAAAAATCGGTGTGCATGGCCATAAAAATAGATAATTGGGTGTGTAACTGTGTGTGTGTGTGTGTGTGTGTGTGTGTGTGTGTGTGTGTGCAGTGAGCACAGAATGAGTCAGTCTGTCATTTATACACACTCTTCCATAATGCAACGCAAGGCCTTTGAAAGAATCTCAGCCATGAAAAGTGTGGCAGTCGCATACACAGCAACATATCACACAGTCACATCTGTCAGTCACCCTACCAGGTCCTGACGGCACACATGCTCGCTGATCACAAATACATTTTCAGTTTCAACATCATCGTTTTCGGTGGAGGAAAACGCATTTTTAGTGTGGATGAGAGATCTAAACGTTGTGGAATTAATGCATTATTAAATAAAAATGTACTGTTCATGGCCTTCCTATCAATGTCATCTAACCTTCATGAAGTATCAACGTGCCATTTTGGAACCTGAACGCAAATGAGATTTCACAGCTTCGGCGAAGGGGAAGATTTCCAGTTAGTAACGACTTCAATTTCGGTCTATTCGTCACACAAAGTTACCGTATGGCTTCAGAACACTTGGGATATAGTACATCATTCGTAAGGACTACTTTTGTGGGGTGTTTTTGCCCTTTTTGGCGTTTAACAGCCGTAGTCGCTATTAATGGTTGTTGTTCGGAAAAGAGCTGCAGAGCTGCATTAAGATTCTTATTAATGTCTGTTTGTGTTTCAGAGACAATTAACAGCATATGGGTTTTCCATGTCATGATTTTTCATTTTTGGGTTAACCATTCATACTGTATAAAATGAAGTATTGAAGTAGTCCTCATCTATAAAGGTCACGTGTATTAAGTCACACACACACACACACACACACACACACACACACACACACACACACACACACACACACACTTCTCCATGGTGGTCTTGCATCGGTTGCTCATTCTGATTTAGTGTCTGGGTTTTAATCAAGTTAGCCGGCTTCTGTGGGTACGTTCAGACCAATAGATGCATGTCCAGCACGTCGTCTCAGTGAAAGCTCAGACGGTGAAATATTATTCTAGGATACAACTTCTTATAGCACAGGAAGATGTGTGAGCACTTCACAGAGCAAACAGCAAGAGACTCTGAAGAGTTCTCAACTAGCTACATGAATAATAACACGTCCGGTTAAATGTCACATCAACCCCTTGAGTACTATCGAATGTACAACAGGAATGCAGACTTTAAATGCATTAAGATCAAAACATACTCTCAAGTACACGATCGCAGGGGCTTCTAGCTATGCAAGCTCAATTTCATGCTTTGCGTGCCAAAATGTGACCACAATGCAGGACACAACACAAGTATGTGTTGCATTCTCAATGTCGCCACAAGCGTCACTACTTCGAGATTACTGTGAACCGTCCGCTTCAATTACAAGTCGATTACTGTCATCGCGGAACAACAGTCTGAAGACAATATTTCTGTGCAAGCATTTAAAGCAACTTAACCAAATAAAAAATTTGGTTTAATGGCACGCATATTTGAAGGCAACTATATCACCCCTGTGAGTAATGAAGTTTGTTACCGCCACAGTAGTGCATGAACGCACATTAAGCATGTTCGACCGGCATGCGGGTTGGCAATGCACCGTCCAATCACTCGCAATTTGCATACAAGTATTTACGTGAAGAGTCATCCGTGAGGAGCTCAGTCATCCGTGAGGAGCTCTGAGTAGAGCCGCTGCTCCTTTGCGTCGAAAGGAGTCAGTTGAGGTGGTTTGGGCATCTGGTAAGGATGCCCCCTGGCTACCTCCCTAGGGAGGTGTTTCAGAGACGTCCAGCTGGGAGGAGGCCTCGGGGAAGACCCAGGACTAGGTGGAGAGATTACATCTCCACACTGGCCTGGGAACGCCTCGGGGTCCCCCAGTCAGAGCTGGTTAATGTGGCTCAGGATAGGGAAGTTTGGGGCCCCCTGCTGGAGCAGCTGCCCCCGCAACCCGACTTCGGATAAGCGGTTGAAGATGGATGGATCGATGGATGGGATGGTATTTACGTGACGTACATTTCTGGCATGTGTAGTGTTTCTGGCCTAACAGTGTGCAGCATGGTTTTTTCTTCATGCAGTACAAATTCTCTCAAAATCACTGAACCAAGCGAAGACAATGAGGCAGTTTTCTCTTGAACTGGAATGTATATTTCAAAAGGTATGAAAGGGGCATTTACATCAGCTTAGGGAACAATACCTTTCCATCAAAAACCATCTTCAACATCTGCAACACTTCACACACCAGCTCAGTCGTTCATAGATCTCCATAGCGGCTGAATATCTCTACAGATCATTGGGGCATTTCTGACAAATGAACAATATTCGTGTTGGTACTTTCAAGTTCATACATTGCATCCAACAAAGAACGGCGTTTGTAATAATATCTATCAAAATCCGTAATCAGTGTAATGCCATATTTATTTAGACATGAATAAAAAGAGACTGTGTTTGTACTGATGTAAACCTTGCCACTGATCGTTAAATTAACAAATAAGTGAAAGTCATTTTCGTCTTGTATGCAGGGCCGTTTCTAGACATAAGTGAACTAGGCGGTCGCCTGTGGGGGTCCAGATGAGGCGGTTGCTGTGCACCACCACCGTGTCTGAGCACTCCCCCGACAATTGCGATCGCGTCTAGGGTACCAAGGTCAGAAACGGCCCTGATCATATGCATCTTTTCATTCACATCACATGACTACGCTGACTAATGTCCATAGCCTTTCATAATTCAAATATGCAGGCGTTTGTAACCTTAAACCAGTATTATTTCTAAATGATAATTTCATGCCCACATGGCACAGATGCGCCAAATAGATTTTACAATGATGAAATTCATTCTTTGGTTTGAACAAAAGAAATGTAGTATAGTCAATGAAATATTTCCACTATACCTTCAAGACCAGTGGTATAAAATATGTCTATTTTTCCTCCCCAATCTGGAATACCCAATTCCCAATGCGCTCCAAATCCTCATGGTGGCGTAGTGGCTCGCCTCAATCCGGGTGTCGGAGGATGAATCTCAGTTGCCTCCGCGTCTGAGACCATCAACCCACACATCTTATCACGTGGCTTGATTGAGCGCGTTACCGTGGAGACGTAGGGTGCTCGGAGGCTTCACGCTATAAAATGTCTTTCTTAAAAACAACAAAACTAATGCTGACTTTGTGGCAGATTCATAACTTTAAAAAAATGACATAAAATGCTACATTGTAACTATTATAGCATGAGCACTTTCAGAGACACAACCCCAACATTCAGATATGAAAATGACCTTATTAAAAACAAAATGCACGAATAAATATAATCAAATAGAAGATTGCATGGTGACAGATCTCCTATATATATAAAAAGATGGACTCCTGAAGAGTGTCTCCATGGATACGTGGCGGATTGGGGCAGCGCTGGGGGTCCAAGGATTTGAGAAGAGTCCGCAAAGATCATCCGGTGAATGTCCATTTTACCTCTGTTTAACACAATACTCGACAATGACACACATCTTTCAGGGGTCCCGCTGAGGTGGTCTCTTTATGATCCCTGCACACACACACACACACACACACACACACACACACACACACACACACACACACACACACACACACACACGCACACAAGTATCCGATCTGGGTCCCATCAGCATTTCAGGTCTCCCTGAAGATATTGATTGCATGTCCAGGGCCACAAAACTGACAAATGCAACAGCACTGAATTGGAAAATGATGGTGGCACTTCTGTTACAGCCAGAAACATGATGCCGCACAGAAGGCAGATCACATCGCCAAGCCATAAACGTATAGGGAAGACCGGGGCTAGTTGTCATACCTTTAAGTCCAGTGAATATTTCTCAGGGTTGAGCGATTTTCAATGAAGATTTTTGGGTACAAAAAAAGTGATTTAACATTTCCATCATAGTCAGAAAAAAAAATGATACCGTTCGTACTAAACACACTGCCCGTGGGACAAGCCCGTGTTTTTACTGATTTGAGAATACCTTTTTGAAGCATTAAATATACTTTCTTATTGAGCATTTTGGCATGTTTTTTTTTTAGTAAAAACTTCAAAATAGTTATATTGAGAAGCAAAATGACAAAGACAAAATGAAATGACATTTAAGGAAAAACTATATGCCATTGGCCAAGAAAACTAAAAAACAAAGAGAAAAGCAATATCATGAAACAGCAAAAATTGCAGGATAACATTTGTTGCAACATGGTGAAACTAAATTACTGTATTGTACAAAAAGCGGACATAAATACAAAATAAAAACAATCTACTTGTCCTGAGAACCCAGTTCAACGTTTCTCTTAATTAGACCTACTGTCTCTGTGACAACTTGCCCCACTCCCTCCATAATCTTTGAGGAGATATTCCTTGCTTGCATGGTGGTAATTCAGCAATTAAGTCTTTAAATGCATAATCGCATGCATCTGTGTGCGCAACAAAGCGCTCCAGGCGCGTAAAGGCGAGATAACGCGCACAAGGTGACACGAAATATCCACAATCTGATCGTGCATCAAAGCTCTGCTCTGGTGTAATGCATCCAGCACCTTTTCACGCAAGGGATATCCCCTTTAGACATGCTGCAAACCCCCTCCGGTCAGGCTTACCGACTCTCCGGTGTCCTATTGCGCGTTTCGGATCATCTTTTGCGCGGACACCACGAGCAGCTGCTGCTTCTGGCGGCTGGATTTGACGGCCAAGATGGCTTGTCGGTTCTTGTACTGGACCATCTGCAAAGTGATCTCCGCGTTCCAGCCCTCATCCTGCGGGCACCTGAAGTCAATCTCTCGGCCCTCCGACATCACCACCGTGAAGTACACGTACTTGCCCTTTCTCTCTACGCAGTCCACGGTCTTTATGTTGGCGAAGTGGAGCTCTTTCACCTTGCAGCCCGTGTCGCTCTGGTGATGATGGTGGTCGTCGTGGTGTTGCTTGGGCGGGTGAAGCATCAGCCCGTCCTCGGTGAGCACGCAGCGCTTCTTCTTCCACAGCTGCAGCAGCCCGTCGCTGCGCTTCTCCAGCACGCCCTCCTTCAGCACCTTCACGCCGCCGGAGTCCAGCATGGCCACGAATGACGCCGAAACTACGCGAGGGTGATGGGGTTCGCGCATTCAATGTGTCTGTGGGTTTAGAGAGGTGGGTTGAGGGTGGATGGATGCGTTTGTCCCGAGCGGTCGCTGGAAGGACTGTGTGCGCGTGTGGAGCGGGACTCATCGCGCAGGCGGGGTTTTTCTTGCACGAGTGGACCGCCCACTGCACGACTGAAGCACGCGCGCTGAACTCAGCAACATCAGCTGCGCGCGCACGACCTCAAGAGCTGCCTACCTAGACAGCATTTTTAAGCATTATATGTTATAAAAGTAATTACATTTGTAACGTAATAGAAGAGTGAATATTTACAAATTAAATAAAGCTGATTTTTATTACAAAAATGTGTTAAACATGATAATGATCATTATAACGTTGTGAACATATGTGCAATATGACAATATTATAATGCAATATTTCGCAATGCGAATAAACCTTTTCAGAGTAGCGCCACTGTAAAGTTTTGGCGGGAACTTCCTTTTCTATATTTAAAAAAAGGCACTTACAATGGAGGTTAATGGGGCGGGTTTAACAGCAGAAAAGTGAAGCTTATAACTTTATAAACACTTGTTTTACTTTTAATTGTACTGTTAACCCCAGTACACTTGTGTAGACATTGTATTTTGACTTACAATTAAAACACTCAACACATTTAAATGACTTTAAAACGACTGAACACTGTTCACAAGTCTAATATATATATATATATATATATATATATATATATATATATATATATATATATATATATATATATATATATATATATATATATAGCAATATCACAAGAGCTGATATGGTCTTACATCAGCACTGCTTAGACTCGGCCGCGGCCTTGTGCGATTCGTAACACAGCAGTGCTGATATAGGGCCATATCGCACTCTTGCTCGTGTGATATTGCTTATATCCAACAGTTCAATGTACATTTAAAAAAAAAATAGGAAAAAACTAGTATGGTCATAAAAACACATTTGTGCATGAAACTACTTTATTACAGATCAGAATCTGCAGTTGCTGGTTCAAAACAAATGATGCGTCCAAACCTCCTAATAACCCCTATTATCACGGCTGTGTGCGGTTTCAAACAAGTTATTGGATAAACAAGGACGGATGTGCGTGAGAGAGGAGAGAGAGATGGAGCGTGTGCAATCACCTGTAGCCACTCCCAAGCAGAGATGCTGTCAGCTTTCTCAGTGGAAAAATAGCGGTCCAAGCGGGGGTATTCCTCCCTATTTCGCGGTAGCCGGTGCGCAAGAGTCATTCACTCAAGAAACTACAATGTCTTCCACCATTTTAAACAGCACCCATTGTGTAATTAATTAGTCTGTTATGTCCCTCAGCCAGGGCTGGACTGGGAAGAGAAATCTGGATTTTACATGGCAACTGGCCCAAAACTTGTGGAGGGGTTGGGGGTGATTGTGTTCCGAAAGTTGTTAATATGTCCTTTTCTGCATATCGGTTTTGTGGTCCATTCTGCATAACGCGGAAGCTTATCACGGCCCATTCGGCATGTTTCGCAGCCGAACCACCGGCCCGCTTAGTTCTCCTGATGGACAGTCCACTCCCGATCGGCCCCAAAGTGTGTCGACCCTCCGGGAAAATGTCCGGTATGCCAGATTACCAGTCCAGCTCTGCTCTCAGCTGTAATGCTGAAGTTGTTCATTTAAAGCCATTTAAAGCTATTGCCTATATCTTTAGTAGAGTAGTAGTAATACGAGCGCTCCCGAAGAGCTGTTGTATGCAAACAGCTTATACGGATTCACTTCACGTCACCTACCTGGCTCATATTACACACAAAAATGATGTTTTGCCACCACTTGCTGGCTAACATATGTATATATTTTTATTCAGCACCATATCGGGACACTGGCGGCTTCAGTTCTCATCAATGGAAAAAGAGCGAAGGGGCGTCGTCCATCTTTTTCTACAGTCTATGGTTCAAACTGCTTAAACATCCAATAAATCATTTGAAAGATCAGAGTCTCAAGATTTGATATTTTGAAGCGATTTTAACGATCAAAGTTGCAACAATAAAACGTGTCAAAAGTGAAATCAAAGCACGGAAAATGGGAACCGGAAGTTCTTACCTTTATTGTCTTCCAGCCAAACACCGATGAAAACAATCCTACAAAATTTGTTCTGCTTTTCATTGCAGGAGTCCAATAAATAAAATCCATCAGCGATTTTAGTCCAAATATGAAGAAATATTGATCAATCGGTCTTTGTTCAGGTTTTAAATATTCAACACGTTATCATTTGTCTTGCACACGATGTATTGTTTCAGTAGCAAAATACCCAAGCATGATTTTTGGGAGGGTCTTATGAACAAAATGAGCCCTCCCTCAACATTTTCTGTGCAGTTGTGATTGGGTAGTCACTCAGAATAGCCAAACAGGACAGTCGACAGGAGTGATGGAAAGATGTGCGTCATCCATGTTTGTCTCTGGATTGAGCCGACCAATGAAAAGCTAGATGATTTTTGACTGATGGGTCATGTAGCCTAAGAACAGATGAAAACAATTTTGTCCGTAACATCAGTCCTCCATCTCACCTGATCGCACATGGAACTTGTTAATACCAGCCCATGTAATATGCTCACCATCTTTGTAACCAAACCTCCCACGGAAGCCTGCTGTTTTTCCCTCCTTTCTCGCCTGCTCGATTTTTGGCAACAATTCAAGTCTGGTCAGCCTTGTCAAATCTTGTGCAAATCGGCGTCTTGGTTCTTTCCCACACCTCATCCCAAGAGTACGATCAATTCCCTGTGACCACCAGAAACCAGTCTTCTCTCTCGGTGCACAATATCCACGGCCTCACCCCATGACCAATGACCAAGGGGTTATTTTTGAGAGAAGTTGAACGACTTCTTCCCTTAGCCGTTTGTCCGGCTTTTCTTTCCACCCTACAAAGACACCATCTGCTTTTGTATCTTTCTTGGTCTGATACGTGACTTTTCAACTCACTGTTTTCTTTACTGAGAGTTTCCATTTCTTTATCAAAGATCACTTTGTTATTTTCTTTGCATTCTTTTATTTCTTATGAATTTATTTGGACAACTTTGGCTCTGCTTGCGATCATGGCACTCTGCCGTTTCATTTGTGTGCTTAACTCCTCGTGTCGCTCGTCAGCATTGATCGCATTGAGGATCGTCGAGATGGATAACTCAGATTTACTCTCCGGCTCAGGAGGGTTCGTTTGTGCTTTTTTTCCACTTTGTGATTTACAGTGTTGGTGGATTAGACTCGGTACCGCAATCACTCCTGTTTGAGGCCTCAGAGGTTACCATAGCGTAGCAGGGCTCCTCCATATTTTTCATTTGTCAATCAGATTAAGTTCACTAACCTCAATTTTTATTCAAGTATCCTTCAATGCCGGATATGCTCACGTAATCTTTTAGTAGGTAGAGATGGAGGTTAAACAGTCAGAATGAACTTAACTCGGAACACATGAAGAGCGGCTAATAACCCCTAAGTATTTGGGTGCTGAAGACAAATGTTGGTTAAATTCAGCAAGCAGAATCTTTCCCAATTTACCCATTATGCAGCTCTTCTGCTGCACAACTGTACAGGGTCTTTGTTGCCATATAGTGCGCTTTATAAGGTGTCACAATTCGAAGCAGGTCAGGACCGTAGATAGGCCAAGCTTGCACCTGCACACTCGGCTTACACAGCTATGCACTTGTAATCCAGGAAGTATACGGTTTGATTATTTGCCCCTTATGGATATATTCTTTGGTATACCTTTGTCAGTCAACACCAGTCGCCGCTGCATCTACAGATGCAAGCTAAGGCTTTACTTTGCAAAGCAGAAGCCATACATCAACACAGTCTAGAGGCACCGTGAATTCTCTGGGCGTCGTCTTATCGAAGATTGTAGGTAGACCAGTGGAAATGTGTTTCGTGGTCTGACATATCCACATTCAAAAAGTCTTTGGGGAAAAACAGCCGTCTGGTTCTTCAGGCCAAAGAGGAAAAGGACCATCCAAGCTGTTATCAGCATCAGGTCCAGAAGCCAGTGTCAGTCATGGTATGGGGGTGTGCCAGTGCCCATGGCATGGATTACCCACACATCTGTGAGGGCACCAATAATGCACAAGTAGATGTATACGCATACGCTGCCATTCAGATGCCATATTTTCCAGCAGGTGCCTAAAGAGTACTGGTGCTAGATTGGCCCACCACACACACACATACAGTATAAACGCAAAACACACGCACTTATACAGTCTACACAAACTCTTCAGTAGACCCTTTTTATTGGCAGCTGTAATAGTTTCTCAATATGAAATACTTTTGTCTGCTAGAGTTCAGATTTGCATTAAAAGACATTTAACTTGGCCTCCAATTCCCAATGATACACATCAAGTTGTTCACCCTGGCATTGCTCATATTAAAGACATTAGAACTTCTCAAAGAAAATGGACAGTTGATTAAAGGAAACCAAAATTAGTCATTTGAGTAGTTAAATTTGAGTACTTGGGGAACTGAAACGCAATGAAGCCACCTAGTGGAATCATCAGGTAGTGTTCAAAACATTAACTTATTGGACCACATTTATCATGTGAAAATTGAGGCCAAATCACCCACAGAAATATATGCAGCCTTTCCATTATGAAACATTTAATCCATTGCAAAAGGGAAGAATTTAGGATCTTTAAATCAGCTGTATGGATGAAACTGAGTTTACCATAGTTAGTAACTATCACATTTCAGGACATTGTCCAACTAAACACCCATTCCAATTACACAAAGAAATGGGCAATGAGACCAAGGTTTGCACATTTTACCCATTTATTTGATGAATATACATCCACGTACAGTAATTGAGTACATTAGTATTTTTTAGCATGGCATTTTGCTATGACAACAGCTGCTGTGGGGGAACGGAGACCCCTGCTGCTTCAACCTGCTTCAGACATAACTAAATCGACTGCACAAACCGCCTGTGCTAGACATGTGCACAGGACATGGGAATACTGCAGTGTTTTGGAACTCGGTGGGCATATTGCTCTTTCGGCTTCATTCCTGTCCTGCTGGGCTACGAGGAAGAGACCTCTAAAGATGTTCCTCAAGTGTACACACACACACACACACACACACACACGTGCCCCTTCACAGTGATAGGCCTGCCAAACAGAAGGTGGTATGTCACCACAAACTACTCCGCAAACATCACTCAGTGCCAAGCTCAAAATCAACCAATCACACAAAACTGGCTCCTCCAATCAGGTTCTCTCAATCCGAGCCTCATCATCCAATGGTGGTTTGGGGTTCCGCTGAATCATTCAAAGTGCAATCCACAGAGGTGCGTGGAAGTTGCATGTACCAGACTGAAAAAGAGCCAGTTTAACATCTAGCGCTTGTAAATTGGTTCTTGGGGGAAATGTGCACTACTCAACGACAAGCCATTCGGAAAAGAAGCTACTGATACGTGACAAACATACAAAGTGCTCGTAAAAAAAACAACAGTCATGCAACAGAACGTCTATTGAAGCACGACACTTTCCACGTGGATGTGGAATGTTTGTCAGCCGTCAGGTTTGTCAGAAATTACCCGTTTCTACCAGATAAACAAAACTTTGCTTAACACATTGTAAATTATTCTCCAAGCACATCCATTTAGAACAGATTTTGAGAAAAAAAAAAAAAAAAAAGAAAAAGCAGCTTTTAGGAATGTTAATGGAGAATCAGCCCTGCTTTGCATCAGGGGCAGTTACGGGTTTCAACTAAATAAAAGCACATTCGTGCCACCCTGCTGGGACAAACGTCAGTCCGCGTTGCAAAGATGCCGCCGCTTTGGTTGCACAAAGCATAAAGGAATCACACAGGACATGTATCGTGAACATTTTCGTGTAAACCTTTTTCGCTCTGGACAGTCTTTCCACAGCTGTTGTCTAAGAGCAATACAAAAGACTTTACGAGAACCCAAACAGTTTAGCAGTAAAGAAACCAATGTCATGCTTTAAGGTATTTTCTGCATTATAACTATTTATACAGAGAAAAAGAAACCAGTCTAGTGAAATTATAAGCGTCATGAGCTCCCAATTTGAGGTTGTTTTTTTTGTAACAAAAATCTTGAAACCCTTTTATTTATTTATTTTAATTATTTCTACCAAGAAAAATACAAAACATTGTAAGGCGGTAACTATGTTTGTCTGAAGCCGTTACGGTGTAGATGATCCTGAAGGAAGTGGGCACCGCCATCACTGCTGTTTGCACTCCTCTGGGGGGTTGGCATCCTTCTGTAACGTACCAAAAAAAAAAAAAATATATACATTTTAAATGCAATAGGGTTCAGCATTTGCCACTCATTTAAAATATGTGATGTATGGAAGCCTGTTTCAACCAAATGGTTTAAGATATTATTTTTTATATACATTTTACTCAATGACTTCTCATATTTGACTGCCATAATTATGATCATTTACATCTCACAATTATGATTTCATTATCAACTCAATTTTGACACAAATAACAAACAGATTCAATGTAATTATCAACTCTCAAATATGATTTCATTATGGGAAGTCATCTCCATTTCAACTATCAAAAATGACTATGAATCAGGTTCAAACTCGTAACTGACTCAAAACAATTACTTTTAATCTATGGACTATGAAGTTAATTATGACTGGGGTGGAAACAGGCTTCCATAGTAATGTGGCACATTTCCAAATAATGCGGAATATTAAAGGGAAAGTTCACCCAAAAATAAAAATTCTCATATCGTTTACTCATCCTCATGATATCCCAGGTGAGACTTCAGACTTTCTTCTACAGAAACTGAATCTCAGCTCAGTAGGTCCTTATAATGCAAGTGTCTTGAAATACATCAATAATCAAATACTTCTCTGTAAAGAATTGCATTGGCATGTTCACGTGAGAACCGATGCACGTGCACAGCAGCGCTGTATACAATGGAGGAAGAACGCTGTACAGAAGCTTTGTTGGTTTAGATCTGTATTAGGGTATGATAATGGTCACAAAAATTACCACCATTTAACAGTATCACGGTACTGATATTTGGTTCTGAAATATGTCTGATTAGGTGAAACAGAAATATTTCAGTTATAAAGGCCATTGCACACTGAGTCCGAAATTTTCGTATGCGTTTTTTCGTGTTCATCAGCCTAAAAATTCGTCACGCACAGAAACCTTGCACACTGAGTCCGATGCGTATTTATTAAACCTTTGCGGAAAAAAACGCAAAAAATACAAAATGGATTCGTTCAAGCAGTGAGGATGATTTTGTTGCCCTCTCTCTTTAAAAGAGAAAAGAAAGAGGAAATATTGGGTCCATCCAATCCTGAGATTGCGCCGAGAGGAAGGAGAGTTTCAGCTCCTTATCAAGGAGTTGCGAAATTATCCCGAGCGATTCAAAATTTACCTCAGAATCAGAATGTCTGTGGAAAAGTTTGATGCTTTGCTAGCGATACTGGAGCCACACATTAAAAAGAAGACTACAAATTTCCGTGAGCCAAATCGATCCTGAACAGAGACTGGCAGTGTGTCTAAGGTAGCTATCACACACACACACACACACACACACAGCCGGCGGAAGCGCTGGGCAGACAGAACAGCTGTATACAGGTTATATTTTGTACCCTAATAATACAATAGTAATCGAATTGGCTGCTCAATTACACCTAAATCGATCCGAAATTTGGATCTGATTGAAAGGGGAGGTTTATTCCTTTTCTATTCCGATCGAGAGAACATACACTTGATCGAATTGAAAACCGAAACTGAAAGGACTGCGCATATTCAGTGTTTTTGTAATCCGCATTTTGTTTTTCATACAGTACTTTGTGCTGCGAGACGAAGTGTATCAACTTGTCAGACGCCATTCTGGATTTTGCCGGTCACTTGTACGGTGGCTCCGATTTGTCAAAAAACCTCTCAAAATGCTGGCTGTGGATGCGAAAAACGCAGAAAATCGAACCCGATCAGAACTTTATTACGGACCAAAGTTTCGGAGGCAGTGTGCAAGCGTGATTGAAATAACGTGAGGTCGAATTTTTTTTTTAACGTGCGAAAATTTCGGATGCGAATTTCGGACTCAGTGTGCAATGGCCTTTACTCTTGAACTTAATTTTTGATTGTCAAATTTTATCATTTAACTTTTGATCTTGAACATCAGCACACTCTTAATCCAACAAGGTAATACAAATGTTTTTATATTAGTATACAAATGAACAAAGAGTTCACACATCGTAATGTTGAACAAGTGCTTAAATCAGTTTGAGGCATTTGTGAATGACTGGCTAAACATCAACATCGATGGTGCCTCGCATGTCTTTAACATACCCAAAATAACCCCAGACAGCGGACTCAACAGCTTTGGTGGTGGAAATAAAGGTTCAGGGTCAGATATGTCTGTATGACGCGCTATGCTCGTGCTGCACACCTGATGTGCTCATGATGCGCTGCGCTTGCGACACCGGCATGTAACTTTAAAATTAAGAGACAGTCGAATGCAACATGAGGAATTGAAAGATTTATTTTATCTCACCAAGTTTGCGTTGCTGTATAAATGTCGCCGATTCAGTTTTAATTAAACTGATTTGGAATTTAGAAAAGTACCAAAAAGTATAATACTGAGGTATATTGTGAAACCTTGAAACAGTTGCACCCCTAATCTGTATCGGTTGGTTTACTCACAATGTGTTTGTGTGCTTATTCTAGATGTCTCAAATGAGAGATTACGTCTGTAACATGCCAACGCGAATACGTCACAAGTGACCACGTGAAGTTGGCACTCTCGTGAATGCTTATACAGTTGCTGACCGTTAGCAATGGTTAAAAAGTACTTAAATATGTATCTTTTTTTTGCACCAAAAGTGATCGTGCCACTTTATAAGACATTAGTTTGACCGCTGGAGTCATATGGATGACATTTATGCTGACTGTCTGTGATTTTGAGCTTCAAAATTCAGATCACCATCCACTTGCATTTTAAGGTGCTACTGAGCGGAGAGATTTTTTATTTATTTCCCCAAATGTGTTCTGCTGAAGAAAGTCATCCACACCTGGGATATCATGAGGGTGAGTAAATGAGAAAATGAACATTTTGGGATGAATTATAACCTATAAATAAAATTAAGCTATAAATAAAAGGGCAGATCCTCATTTTACTTGTCTGGATTTGATTGCACCGTGAAAAGTGGGCTATGATATCATTGGGTAATATATGTCACCGCCCATGCAGGTTTGGTTATGTCAAAGAATGGTCTTCAAAAAGGCAGAGGATCTTTTCATTTTGATGAATATAATGCCAAACTTCTGTCAGAATAACGTGCACTGACGAGTCTGACCACACTGAAGAAAAAAAAACTAAACTCCACAATGTATGAAAATAAAATGGCTAATATTCAAAAACACAAATATTTATGACATTTTTAGCTTCACTAAATTTGCATTAAGGTGTTCAACACAAAATCAATTATAATGTGAACTTGAAGTGGTAACATTAAGTAAATAATTTGTGATTTCCTTTAACTTCTTTGGCTTAAAATTCACACATTTATAATTTTAAGTACTTAAGTACAGAAACAAAGGTTGTGTGGGATACCCATAAACCCTTGCCCTTCAATCATTTAAGCATGTTTGTTTGGTCAAATGGAACTTATTGGGGCATTAAGCTAATTAAGTTGAATTTACTTAATATATGTAGCATTTTTAGTCATTTGTATTTATTTTTTCAGTGCAGAAACATTAAGTAAATTGGGTCAATTCTGATTTAATGCTGTTTTCTGGCTTAAACTCAAAAGCAGCAGCTTGGTCCACACCTCAAAATGTATCCTCTTCCTTAAAAATCTTTTGTCAGGGCTTTGAGTGCATCAACACCTTCAACTTTGATACAAATAAAAGCTTAACACATCTTTAACACATTTGATATTAGATGGCCTTTTAATCCAGACAATTTAACTGTCTGATTTCCATCACACACACACACACACACACACACGCAATTTCAATCAAATTAAACTGCCACACATCGGGATGGCACACTAATGACTGAACTGGGGTCCACCAATTAAATTACAGAACAAGTGCCGCTGGTCTTTCCCCCACATCAACCAACCAGAGGCAGTGTGAAAAGACTCCAGCAGGGACAAGTCAAACCAGGGTTTTAATTTGCAGAGTAAACCAGATGCTTAAACAACCAAAAACAACACAGATGTTAAAATGGCAACGCACTATGGTTATACAGAAAAAACAACAACAGATGAGCATGTTAGTCATTAGTGTGGAAATGGGGTGAAATGGTGAAACAGGATGACCGGGGATGGATACATTAATTTATGAGCGTTACCTACCAGGGCAGGGTTACTATAGACACCATTTACACCTAGTGAGGAGAAATTTAGAGAGGAACTCACAAGGTGTCAGAGGTCTAGAAAATTAACATGAATTACTTTAATTACAAAAATAGTGCAACACTATTCTTAATCGGATATCCTAAATGACTCACTATATTAACTGTGTATGATTGACCCTTTTCACAGACCTGTTATGACAGCGTAAATGTAGTATACGTTTTTATATGACCAATTTGTGTACATTTATAACATTGTACTTTGCATTATATTATATTTAGAAGAAGTTCTAAAAAGCGAGTTAACACGGCTGTGAGGCATCTAACAGAACTGCTGATGAGTGATAGAAAACGGTCCATTTATTAGTTCTTACTACTGTTATACAGCGCTCTATTTTTATCTTGTATTGCCAAAGCCGTGAAAGTGTAATAGTTCATTTTTTTTCCTTTTGCTGTTGGAGCAAACGCGTAAGCAACAATGTAATTTGCTGTAATCTCCAATTCGCCGCCATTCACGTTTACCCTATATTTATGCATTTATGCATACCCTGTTATGCATCTACTTCTGCAAACCTGAATATGTGAAAAGGGTCCATTAGTTATCTGCACAGGCAAAATGTTGGCATGCTAAAGAGCTGTTTGTGAGAAATTCCTCTTGAACTTTGTCCAACCCGCTAAGATGATAAACGACTTTAAGCAGTGCTGCCTTCATCACAAAGAGCTATGATGACTGATCAGTAAAAATCTAGTTTCTCATAGGAATACATATACTTCAATTTAGGGGTTTGTTGCGACTAGGCACTAAATTTTGTCAGTCAATCAGCAGAATGTCAAATAGTCACCGAACATCTGTTCACAGATGTCAGGAATAACACATTAATTTACCTACACAGCAGCATGCAAAACAAACTGAAATGTGTTTTCCCCATTAAAAACACCCTATGCATTTTTCCCAAATGGATCAAAGGCAGCAGTGAATAAAGTGTTTAAAAACTGTAAGTTGGATCATTTTCATTTGAGGGAGACAGAGATGCAGAGATGCATGAGTGGAGCTGACAGAATGTGTTCTGTATGTTGAGATCTCCATATCAGACTGACTCCTGCCACAGTGAAGAGCAGATCCACCTTACCTTGGGTTCATAGTCTGGATCGTTTTCTTCATCTGCCTCTTCTTCACCCTCCTGTCAATCACAAACACACCAGTTCATTCATATATATATATATATATATATATTAGACAAAACACTATGGATGTGCACAAGTAATAGACTAAGAGTACACGTTCTGCACCAGCTATTCGACTATTAAAAACAGTACTGTAATATTGCAAACTGATTTTCCTTTGCTCATTTGCCTGCCTTGAGCAACACTGAATTGTATCGTTTTCCCTTTGAATTGCTTAGCAAATTGCGCAGTTACAATTGAGTCCACTGGGGGGCACTGTTGATGCATGTTGTTGAGAGAAGATATCACAGTTTGGGTGAGGGAAAATGTTTTTTTACTGTCATTCATTAAAATGTTTGGTAAATAGAAGAAGAAAGTTAGTCTAATTTGGTTATTTTGAAATGGTTCTGGATAACGTTTGAGAACAAATTATACATTTCACATACATGTCATACTTGTTATTTTTAACATGTAATCGATAACCATTTTTTTTTTATGTGTTAGAGTACTCCACCACAATCTGTAAAATACCCATCCCTTAAAGACACAAATGGTAAATTAAAATCAGAGGGACTGAGAAAAAAAAAAAAAGACAGAAGATCCTCACCTCATCATCAGCTTCCTCTCCCTCCTCATCATACTAAAACCAAAACAAACAGACATCAGATCTTTGCAAAGAAATCATAACCGCTCAGTACAAGACAGAGGATGTGTTCCCTTTCACTCACATCATCGTCGTCATCTTCAATAGCTTCCCCTGTGAAGTACAGAACCGCCCTGGGCACGATGCGCTCACGGATGAAGTGACCGATCTCAAAATCTGCAGCTAACACGGCCTCAGAGTCCTCATCCTGAACACAGCAAAGCAAAACCATCACATACTAATCTATAATCAACACGAGTATCAATGCCATTTTCACGCTTGCACAATATGTAATCAAATGTATATTAAATTGTACATTGACAAGGATGTGGGTAAATACTGAAAAGCCACAAAGGGGGACTAAAATTAATGGACTAAGCCGGCAAGGTTAACCAATAATCTAAAAATAGACAAATGTTGACAAATTCACTCACCAGTTCACCACTCTCTGGAACTGAAAGAATAAAGAGAAGACATTTTAGATTATCTTGGTGGTCAAACCATCACAATCAGCACCAACATTTGCATCCAGTAAATAATCTTCATGATCAACATGACATTTATAACTTAATTGTATGTTAACACGTCGCCAAACTTGCTGTGTACAGACAAGAATCAGTTCAGTGGTTACTCTTGAAGGTTTTCTACCTTCAGGGGGAGAGAAGAAATTGAAGAATGAATCATTGGGGACTGTCTTGGTGACCGTCCTCACTGTACCACGACCCTTGTGCTTCTGTTTCTTTTTGATTGTTTTCAATGTGACGTTTTTGCCCTTACTCCAGTCGATCGTGCACCTGAACATAAATGGAGAGGGAACCAAAAAGAGCGAAAGTGTGAGCTAGTCACCAAGCTCACAGAGCACACTACTGAAAGATTGCTTTTTGTTATTAAAAGGCAGGAATTTAATTAAGATGCGAGTCAGAAACACACATCGGCAAACATTGAGTCTCACCCTGTGCAGCCCATGATCTCTGGTCCGTCAAAGGAGAATGGATCAGACTCATCTGGCTCAGACCTCATTTTGTAGGTCTTGGTCAGAACGGTTTGTGTGAAGAAATCGTTGGGCTCAAAGTAGAACTCTAATGTGAAACTCTAAAAGAAACACAGCAGTGAGGGAACTGTGAGATTTAAATCATCAGACTGAAGACATCAACTTTCAGACTCACCATTGGCTGGCCTGCATCAGAGAATTTGACTTTGATGTCTTGTAAGTGCTTAAGAATTGGTTCATCGTGTTCCTGGACAAAATAAAGCATAATATTACTCAAAGATACTACGAAACTAGCGTAGCGTCTTTATGAAAATGTAACCCAATAAAAACATTCCAATTAAACCGATGTATCAAATAAATGATTGAAAACAGGTCATTGTGGATTTTAGATGTGAATCGTCATGTTTCCCACAACTTGTACTTTACAGGATTTAAGGTGCTCTTCTTTACCACTAGATGGCAGCAATCATCAGTTACCCCTTTTTCAAAGCGCAAAATCTTGCTGCAAATACCCACATTGCATGACCTGTTTTGAACACTCATTGTCATATCCATCCCTCATGTGCTGTTGTTTAGGTGTTCTCTCTCTACCTGCAACATTTCACTGAGTAGGTCGACGTTCTTGAAAACTGTGAGCCAGAATTCGGGGATTCCTTTAGGGTCTTCCTTCTCCTCATCTTTCTTCTCTTCCTCAACTTTAGCCTTTTCTTTCATTTCCTCCTGAAAGAGACAAAGTGTATCAATACAAAATCTGCTAATTGTTAAAAAAAAATCAGTGCAAAAACAGAGTTTTAGGGTGTGTTCGCACTTGTAGTTCAGTTCTCTTGGTCCGGACCAAAAAAGAAAATTAAACATGTAGTCCTGGTTCGCTTAACGTTCACACTGGCATTTTTAACACCAAACATAACAATACAAAACCAAAGGCATCAGGAAAAAGTCCCAACCTTATTGGACAGCTTTTATGATGTATATCGAACTTGCCGATCATCCAACACAATGCTGGCTGCTGGGAAAAATGCGTCCGTTATATTTATATATGTATATATGGTGATATTTCTACCTCCTGAGAATAAACGAAGAGCTAATAAAATGTGTAAAGGAGTCAAAACAGCAGCAGGAATTCCCCCGTTGCACACACAAACAAAGATATGCTGCAAGGACGGCAGTTCTGACGCCTGTACCGGGCAACATGGCTCCTACGATGAGAAAAACGAGGAATGCTTGAGGTCAGTATTAGGCAAATTACTTCCTGTTTTTGGTCTGTTTAGACGTCTTTGGTCCATGTTGCGTTCATATATCAATCGAACCGCACCAGAGTTCATTTGGAAGCGGACCGAGACCCACTATTCAGGCGGTCTCGGTCCGCTTGTTTGGTGCGCACCAAGGTTCGGGTGACAGTGTTCACACTAGTTCAAATGAACCGCACTAACAGAGCAATCGCACCAGAGTTCGAACCAAACCTGCCATGTGTGAACACACCAGGTTTAAGGCACCAGGTAAGGACATATAAAGCCATTGGTGTTTCATATCTTGATAATGAGTTGATATTTCAAGAGCATGCAGGTATGGATCTCCTGTACCTGCTTACTTACGGTCAACTCTTCCTCTTCATCTTGCTTCCACTCACACTCCTCATCTGTGGGTTCGTATGTTGCTTTCACGATATCACTCCGCTGAAAAGGCAAAAAATAAAATTCAGCTATGTTTGGAAATCAGAAGTCTTACAAATTGCTTCCATACATTGTCTTTATAAATTCAAAAATACCAAAAAAGTCATAAGTATTAGTCTCAGCCCAGGACACAATGCCCATGGACCACAAAGAATGAGGATTGATCAAATAAGTAAATATGCAAAAAGACTATATTCATAATGGTTAGTGCAGATTCTAATAGTTTCCGCCATTTAAACCCAGTACATTTCATATGTTGAAAACGTGAATAACTGGCCCTGATATTTAATCAAGTCTTATAGACGCCAGATAAGAGCTGATCTCCACCGTGAGAGAGGGGGGTAAACAGCTACAGCTCAAGTTTTATTTTCTGTAAGATGCTCATTTGGCTGCCGTGTGTCTTTTGTGTCCTGGTTTGACCAGTCTTTCAGCACAGCAGAACAAAGGGTGTTCGCTGCAGTAGGAAATGCTGAAGCAGCATTTCAATCCTACAGCTTTAAGATACGCCACATCTAGCATACTACAGCTTCAGCATACTGTACCCCCTGAAATGCAGACACGGAGGTAAACAAAAAAAATACAACAAATGTGATCCATCTAAAACTACACCTTTTCCAAGAACACAATTATATTCTCATTCTGGAAAACAAAAATAAAGCCCATGAATGTGCCATGAAGCACCAAATTCTCACCTTGTCAAAGAGAGGCTGATACAGCGCTGCGTATTTCCGTTCCAGTTCGTGTACTTCTTCATAGAACTTCGCTTCAATGTGGGCACATTTGACCTGGAGGTTTTTAAGGGCATTAACACGTCGCTTCACCACCTTTGGTAAGCTGGACAGACACCAAAAACAGTCACAAAATGGATATTGGGCCAGCCAGATCAAATGTGGTGAAACAAGAAGTAATGAGCATGATTCATTTCTGACTCCTACTAAATCATAGTTGAGAAGAATTCAATATTATGGTGCATTTTAGGGATGCTTAAGGCTTTTATGCTCTGCCCTTGTCCATTATCATACCTCTCCATGTACCCTGAGGGAGATCCCACAAGACCGTCCAACCTCTCCTGAAGCGCTGCGAGAATCTGAGGGTTTTGCATCATCTGCATCGTCAGCTGACGTGCTAAAACAAGAGCAAACAGAAACATCAACCAGTGTCAGACGTTACTCGCACTCACAGCTGAAAACATTACAAATCAAATGGAGGATGGAAATCAAAAGGATTTATTTGATTTCTTTGCCGATTCTTTTATATTTGTAGTTTAGAAACCAGCAGGTCAAGGCAATTGAAAGATGTGTTGTCTGTTTATTGTTTTAATTCACCAAATTATTTTTGCAAGTCTTTCCAATCAAATTAAATTCCCACTGTAATCTCTGTACTCGGGTAAATGTTTTTGCCATGGCTCAGTAAATCCAGTAGCAGTGCAGCACCACTGTACAGAAAAAAAAAAATGAAGTACTGGTTTACAATTTCCAAACCAATGAAATTAAGAACAAAGCCTATATAACATTGTTTTGAAACAGAAAAAGTAACAATAATAATCCATCACATAATCAGCTCATCATTTCTTAGAACTAGGGCACCTTCACAGAGGAACAAAGAGGATGGTATTTGTCTCCCAAAAATAAACCGTGGCAAAGCAAGTGAGGTCAGCTGTGTGACAGAGGTTACCAAAGCCACTGAAGCCAGTAATGCTGAGATTACTCAATATTAAACACACTTTTACCAGAACTAATACTAGAACGCTACCACCTGATGGTTCCCCTACTGCTCTAAACACAGTTAAGGTCATAGAGGTTATGGATTGATATCATGTTACCCAACACAAAGAGGCAGCACAATCTGTGACCCACTGACAGTGTGTGTGTGTGTGTCACCGATAAGAATCCATGAGGCAGAAATCATTTAATTCCCCTTTACAGCAGAGAATCAGACCAAAGAGACTCGAAATTTGACAACGCAAACAGGTTAAGCCAGGGGGGCGGGGGGTGACATTTTAGTCTGATTAATTTAAGCAAATCAGTTCGATCAGACGTTTCAATGAACTGGTTGAAAACGATTGTGACATTTGAGTAATCACTCAAAAGCATTCCCATTTGTCTCTGTGTGGCATAACATGGGAAAAAAATGTCAAAGATACATGAGGTTGGCAAGTGGGCAACTCATTTTATTCTTATAATCATGTATGATTAAAATGGTGAAAACCTAAAGAAATGGTGACTAATCACAGCACCTTACACACATATATATTACACACACACACACACACACAAACCTAAATTCTTGACATTGATAACAGCTTATGGACATGGAGTTAAGGAAACACTTATCCATAAATATTTTAGTTGTATACTGCTGTTTATTATCATGTTTTTAATTACGATAAATAGACTGGATGAAACATTGCTTTTCACCATGCCACCTTTATATCCAAACAAAGTTTTTTTTATTTCTTTGCAGTCAAGAACAAATGCTTTGTGAATCATTTTTGGACAAACATTTATGAAAATCACAAAATATTATTAGTCCATAAACTGTGCCAGTTCTGTCTGGTTGTAATGATTTGTCATTCAAATTGATGAAGCATACAGGTCAACTCTAGGCAACAAGAAGCATTTTTAAAGTGCAAGCAACATTCGTGGTATGTCCTGGAAATAAAGGTGAAATACCTTTACTGTTATCTTCCCCAGTTTCCTCTTCCTCCACCTCTTCAACATCTTCCATATCTGCCGGGTCCATTTCAGTCTGCTCTTTACTGCAAATACAAAGAGAGTAAGAGAGAGTGTGAGTCAGTTGGACAATCACAGACACCACAACAAGGTAATTTATAATCTTGGGTCACTTCAAAGACACGTGACTTTCATCCATGGAACACAATGAGTGTATGTGTTTATATACATTTATTCCCCCATTTTGGAGCTTAACAGCCCTAGTCCCAACGTACTTCTGTTAAGTGGGAAAAAAAAGAAAAAAAAAAAGAAGTGAAAATCCACCTTGATTTCAATAGAAGAATTGAAGTCATACAATGTTGAAAACATGACGGTGAAAAAACAACAACAAAAAAAAAAAAACACTGCTTTAATTTTTGTTCACGTTTATCCTACATTAAAATATTTCTGAGAGCATTTTCAGCATTTAAGGCTGATTGAGGCCTAGAGCAGTCTTTCAAACATTTCAGCTAAATCAAATTGCAAGATCTGAGCAACATCTAGTTGTCGTCACATCACAGATTAAATAAAAATCCAGCTCTGAAGAAACAGGAAGTGTTTGTGGTAAGCAACAGGTGTATAGTAACCCTAAAAGCTCATGTCAGAGAGGTGACAAGTTGGCATGTTTGTAATGACATAGATGCTTGGGATGCCACACTGAGCATGATGGCATGCAGAGCAAGTGTCGCTGACCTCAGATCAGGTTCCACAGAAAGTAGAAGGGTCAGAAACACATGGGTCTACAGATCATATTGAGGTAGTAGTTCTGATCTAGAATGAGCCATGAGATGCCTTTGTGCGGTATCCAATGCATAAAAACCCTACAAACAATAGGCATAAAGGGATCTGAGCTGGGAATGTGAATGGGCTTCAATCAAATTCATGAGTCAACAGTATAAGGAGGGAAAAAAAAAAATCAAGACAAACTAACAGACGGAGTGCACAATTTGGTAAATAGGCAAAGTACTTACTTGTCGAGATCTGCCATTTTGTTTCACAGTTATTTCCTAAAGAGAAAATAGAGAATATGTCAATGTTGTCAATTGCATACAACAGCAGCATTAAAATCCCTCAAGCCAATCAGTCAGAAACCTTGTTTCCATCCACTTGTAGAGCCATTTTGTTATTGACAAAGTGAAAATGCGTTAAAATTGCTAAATTTTCTGTCTTCTGCCTGTATCCATTCACATGGCCTTTTATCGATAAAAATGGTGTGCGTGATGACGTCATGCCTAAAAAAGATGCATTAGTTTTGGTTTATCGCACAAGAAATCTGCCCTTAAGCCGTTTCCAAACAGAAATGCATGTATATTGCCAATTTGTGGAGTGGTGGTGGCATAGTGGGCTAAAGCACTGAACTGGTAGTCAGAAGGTTGCTGGTTCAATACCCACAGCCACTACCATTGTGTCCTTGAGCAAGGCACTTAACTCCAGGTTGCTCCGGGGGATTGTCCCTGTAATAAGGGCACTGCAAGTTGCTTTGGATAAAATAAAATGTATGTTTTTTGTATCATGGGCTAATTCCATGACGGCTGTCTATTTTGAATGGTGTGGAAAATCAACTTTAATAAATGAATGGAGGTCTACCGTGATTAAAATAATCATAAAGAGCGGCCATTAATTTGTTCTCCATGCAGTTGACAGGTGCATTATACGAGATATTTGTGTTGGCACTCCAGGAAGTGTCATGATGCATATGTGTTTGCAGCATCGGACCTGTCCAGGTATGCAGTTAAGACCAATCCATAACAATGCTTAACGTACAATAAATTGGCTTTCAAGCATGTATACTTTGTTGTCATGATTATCACAGGTTAACGATTGTCATGTAAAACAATAGTTTTCCAAGTGTTTCCAAAACAGTTTTTCACAACATATGAAGTATAGACAGTTAATGTGCCAGTTAATGAGTTAAACTGATAAATAAGTGAAATTCTAGCGATAATTTGCGTTTACATCAGCTATAAAACGTCACAAAAAAACACTTGGATGGAAATGGTAGTTAGTGATGTACTTCGTGGTCAGGTGACAACTCACACTTAACTGTGGTCATTGAGGCAGTCAGTGAACAAGTTTAATTGTCCATTATAAGGGACATTTACAAGTACAAAAGTCTCAAAGCAAGGTTTAATTGGGAGGGAAAAAACAATGCCAAATCAGGCTTAGTTGTGTGGCACAATTTTATCAGAAACCAGACATCCACCAAAACATGATCTTGATACTTCATTTTCTATGAATACGCTACAAAACCAACCTCTGCAGTTGATGGCATATCAAGTATTTTAGCTGCAAACAGGCCAGACCCAATCCCTCCAAATATAAAGTCTTTAACTCGAACACCATCACACAGACCTCCAGAACAGAGCAACTTCATTCAAGAGCTTCAGACTGTATGTTCTAAACCTTCTGTTCTTCAGATGTAGAAGATGAATAACAAAGACCTGATACCACTGTGATGGCATCCACTGCAGTGAGATCTTAAGATAAGTCTCTTACTCTCTTTCTGTATTGAGTTGACAGCTGTTTGAAATCAGCCATTGCAGAAATGGCTCAAACAGAGATTTAAAAGGAATATTCATTGTTCAAATCAAGTTAAGCTCAAATCAACAGCATTTGTGGCATAATGTTGATTACAACAAATTATTTCTATTAGTCACTCTTTCTTTACAATAACGCAAAAATCTAGGCACTTAAAATGGAAGTGAATGGGGCAATTTTTTTTGAGGATTTAAAAAAGGCAGAAATGTGATGCTTGTAATATTATAAAACCACTTAAGATTAATTATTCTGTTAAAAGCTGTATTATTTGAGCTGTAACGTTGTTTAAATTGCCGTTTTATGGTATATGGTGTTACGCCGTCATGGCAACGAAGTTCTAGAATTGGATACATCTTCACACAGGAAAGGTTAGTAGGTGATTTTATCACTTTATCATCATGTTAGCACACTGTTTGTCTTGTGGCTATAGATGACGTTACTATTTACAAACAAATGCTCCGCCCATTCCTGGTTATTTTGGTTGCCCAGAAATGAACTGCTGTCTATGGGCACTTCGCTCAAATTGCACTGAAACTGCCCAAAAAGTGCTGTTTGTGAGGTTGAAACACCCCGTTTCCCACAGATTACTGGAGATAAGGGCTTCTTAAAATGTCCAACAGAAAAATGCATCAGAAAAAACAGGTCATGGTTACCGCATCTGCTCTATTAGACACAACTGGCCACTTTTGTTGGATATTAACTTTGTTTAACTAAGAAATTATGCAAACTCTGATTGCAAACTGCTGTCATGGTGACAGATGAAGTCCAATATGATCTAATGATGATCAAGACAACCAATACATGATATAACGGGCAGAAAGGGACCAGTCTCCACCACCGCCAAGACTAGACTAGGGTTTAGGAAAAGATACGTGAACAGGAATACGTGACTGTATTCTTATTCACACAGTGAAAATTACGTCTTTGAATTTATTTTGAATGCAGTAAATGATATTGTTTAATCAAAACAGCTGTTAAGTTTTGATATGGAATAGGATCACGTTAATATAAAATATTATTTACGCGGGTTAAAAGTTTACCTTTAGCAGTTAAGACACATATTGCATGTCTAGTGGCAGTTTTTATTTTTATATAAATCACATTTCTTAGGCTTTAGAGGTGTTACACATGTGCATTCATCAACTTGTTAATATGTCCGACATGAAAATACAGGCTCATTGAACCAAGTTTAAACATGTTTTGCTGACATTTCAGAAACCCACATAATTTCTGTAAACCATATAGATCTCATAATAACTTTTATTAGCATTAAAAGGCTTTTATTACATTCAATAAAACTCAAAGATTATTAAAACTGCAGCACTGCCTATTTCCACCATTGAAATCTGTTGCATTCCAGTTTCCTGCCGTGTGACGTCTTGAACTTTTGAAACAGTATTTTAATATTTACAGAGTGGCTGGCCCCATTCACTTCCATTGTAAGAGCATCACTGTAACACAGATTTTTTCTTTGTTTAAAGGACAATGTGTGGTAATCAACATTGTTTCAATCCAGCTTATCTTGTATTGAACACATTTTCCTGGTATGGAAATCACTGTTGTAGGATTCCCTGATATTTCCATCCAGGTGGGAACAAACAAATGATTGAATAAAGTTATAAGGAAGTAGATTTAACCAAACACACAGTGGTATGTTAATACCCTACCCACTAGAAATGTGACTGTCCTTTCAACCACGTGACACCCATCAATACTTGACTGATAATGAATAAGCCATATATATAAATGCAATAAACAGCTCATAATTACATTACCTACATGAAAAATACCTACTTAAGAGAGGTTCACTAAATGTCTATGTTCAGTCATGTCTAAGCAGCTGTTTGAGGTAAAACTAAGTTAACGAGCTTTGGCTTGTCCAGTGAGTCTTGCGTGGGTTCTGATCCACAGGACAGCCTAAAGTGGTGAAGCCCCACCAGACCCGGTCCCACATCACCACGTGTTTCCTCCACAGATGCATCGGCTAAAGCTGCTAACAGTACAGCATCCTTTAAGCCCCCCCGCAAAACAAGAGAAGACCACCAGGGTGTTTTATATATAGAAATCCACGTCCCTTACCACTGAAGACTTTTACAATGATAAGAATGCTTTTTTTAAGACGGCAGAGTAGAATTTAAACCACCAGAAGATAGTTTAAACACAAACAGCCATTTTCATCTCCGTCATTGTGGAGTCTGTCTGAATGGCTTCTGACTGACTTAACGGTTAGCTCGCGAGCTAAATGTCCAATTCAGACGATTAAATTCCTGCCCGAACCATCTGGACACGACTTCATTTGTATTGTATGTTTTATTAACCCGGATAAAGACCCCCCTCAGCGGTGTGTGGTCTTACCGAAAGCCCGATATGTGTGGCACTGAGTCCGAGGAGGAGATGCAGCAGTGAACAGCGAGAGACTCCCGCTCTGATGGCGCTGAAAGGGAAAGAGATCCCGCCGCGTGCGCTCATATACATCTGGCGTCAGCACGTAACACAAGACACGCTTTTAACAATGCTACTATGTGAAAGGATTGGTTCATGAATATTAATGACGCACTGTGATGGTCGAGAAGCAGAGCTATCTGATTGGCTGAAAGGGAGACTTTGGCGTTTAAGCGCTAGACCGCTGGTGACTCATTACCGAGGAACGTCAGAATGACCTCTTTAATATTTATGAGCATGTATTTGCCATAGTAGGATAACAACGAGAGCAAAGGGAGGAGTTGATGGAAGTGGTGTGGGGGGAATGCCATTGTTCCAGAATGGGCTGGGGTGGAGGTTCCCGCTAAAGCGTTTGCTACTATATGTTTAAGAATATGGGTTGTCAACTACATATTTTTGGAAGTAGCGAGATCACATGTTGTTTTTAGGGTGTTGTCTGTCTGTCCTCATAGATGGCATTATGTGATATTGGACTTATACATACTATGAATGTGTCCAAAAGCTAAAATACAACATGATATATATGATTATCAAGATGTCCTTTTGCACAGTCATTTTTCCATGAACTATGCAGCTGTGGAGTGAACTGTCTGTCTATATTTTGAGACTCTTTAGCAAAACGTACAAACCCTGATCTTTTGTAATAACCATGTGTGAAAAATGTGTTGTACCCAGTGACCTTTGACCTGACCTTTCTGGTGACAGTGACCTCTGGCACCCACATATTGTTGCCCTATTCATAAGGGAAATTTAACTGGAAAAAAGCGAAGACTAAATGATCATACTAAGAATCTGACAATGGACAGATACGCACCGAGTCTTTCTTTATTTTGGGTTCATGAGAGCATCAATATAGGGATAGTTCACCCAAGAATTACACTATCCTCATCATTTACTCACCCTCATGCTATCCCAGATTTGTATGACTTTCTTTCTTCTGCAGAACACAAATTAAGATTTTTAGAAGAATATCTGAGCTCTGTTGGTCCTCACAATGCAAGTGAATGGTGACCAGGACTTTGAAGCTTAAAAAAGCACATAAAGACAGAATTAAAGTAATACATAAAACTCCAGTGGTTTAGTCCATGTCATCTGAAGTGATATGATAGGTGTGGGTGAGAAACAGATCAATATTTATGTCCTTTTTAACCATCAATCTCCACTTTCACTTTCGCATACTTCTTCATTTGTTTTTGGTGATACGGATTCTTTGTGCATGTCGCCACCTACTGGGCAGGAAGGAGAAATTATCTTACCAAAAGTACTTAAATATTTATCTGTTTTTCACCCACACCTATAATTCCTCTTCTGAAGACATGGATTAAACCACTGGAGGTTTATGGATTACTTTTACGCTCCCTTTATGTGCTTTTTGGAGGTTCAAATTTTGGTCATCATTCACTTGCATTGCATGGACCTACAGAGCAGAAATATTCTTCTAAAAAATCTTGTTATATGCATCTGGGATGGCATGAGGGTGAGTAAATGACGAGAGAATTTAATTGTGGGTGAACTGTTCTTTTGATAATTTTAAAGACACTGTCACATTAAAAATATGATGCTAGAGATCTAAAGAGATCAAACCAATGCACTGCTATTTATATGTTTATTTATTTATTATATTCTTTTCATTATTCATCCCATTCTCATTGCCCATCTAATCAGCTCATGATATGCAAATGAGCCCAGAATCTAAAATCAAGAAGCTTTCTTGATGGTGAGTCAGATGCTCCAACTTAGTATTTTAAATTAAAGAGAGTTAAGCGATAAGCAACACAGCGTAACTGTAATTAGTTTTACTGTATACAGATGTAGCAAAACCATCAAACCCAAAATCTGAGTGCGCCAATGTGATATAACATGACATGTTGTAATAGGAATAATCAACTGATGCTAAAAAAAAGTACCAAGGCACTACTATCATTTTGCATGTTAGCCTCATTCACTATTCACTTTCACTGCATGGAAAAATATGCTATAAAAGTGAATGGTGACTGAGACTAACATACTCCCTAAATTCTCCTTTAGTGTTCCAGATAAGTAACAAAGTAATGCAGGTTTAGAAAGACAATATTAGAGTAAGTAATGAGAGAATTTTCATTTTTGGCAGAACTATCCCTTTAACTGCGTATATTTTAGCTCGCAGTGACCGAGCATTTGAAACAGAGAGGAGGAGAGCGTGTGTATTTGCCCTCTCTCCCTTTACTGTTCCTCTGTAACTATCCTCTAGTGCTGAGACGTCAAGCCTGCCCTCTCGCCTTACAACTGACAGTAAGAAGAGATGACATAAAGATGCCCACAGTCTTTAAAAATGAATGCCCTGACAGACACAACGTTAACTCCTCACTTGCAGCTCTGCACACACACACACACACACACACACACACACACACACACACACACACACACACACACAAACACTGATAACTTAGTGACAGGGTTACATAATCAAAAGTCGTCCGTGGAGGGCAAGTGTTCAACCAAAAACACAGACGTCACCGACAGATGTACATAAAAGGCACAAAACACCTGATTAGTTTGAGCACAACAAGCTGCATCTGTGTCAACAGCTAATTTAGTTCTGATTAAGGCAATTGTCACTATTACTGTTACTCATACTGATGGGTTTGAATAAACCCCTTACCATGTATGTGACCAATGGCAATGTATTTGAATGGCCGTTTGTCCAGAAACCATGTATATGCCCTCACCCCAAGTATAGACATTAATGGGACCTCAAATCACTTTTCTATTGTGTGCTATTTTTAGCAAGTGGACAATAAAACAGGCAAAAAGCTAGTGAATGACTGCCTAGCAACCTCCCAGAGCACCCTAGCAACTGCATGGCAACATGCAAAAAAAAATGTAGAAAACAGAAGCAACTGCAAACGAGAGCAGTTGATTGGCTAAAATTACTTTATTTTTATATTTATTAAGATGTTTTGCATTGTGGTGTTTTATTTCCATTACAGTAATGAGTATTGGGAAGAACAATTTTCTTTAATAAATATATGAATATCTTCTTTATTTATGGGAAAGAATTATGACACAAATACGTTTTTGTTAGGTTTTATGACATTTAAATGTACATATTTGAACTTTGCAAAGAAAATAGAAATGACTAAGTGTTCATGTGTTTAAATATCAACTGTCATCTGAAGATGATGTAAAACAAAAACATCAGACGGAATGATGATCATCTTGGAACATCTGGAACACTGGCATAGTGGTACTACGCCATCCCCGTGGCAACATGCCCAGCCTATCAACGGAGGACAGAGAGAGAAAGAATGAGATGTGTCATCACTGTCACATGAGTGCAAACGAGAGCAGCTGATTGGCTAAATGTACATTATTATTATGAGAGACCACAATATTTATATTTGGAATCACATATTTTATAGCTGGTTAAGATACATTGATCTATATGTGTTCTGTTCTATAACACATGTCTGGACACACATCTCCGTCATTGTCACCCACACCCAGTCAATGTAGTGGTATTCGGATTAGGGGATTTGCTCAAATCACTAACACACTTAGTATGAGCAATAATAAAAGTGATGCTTGGTTCAGCAAGCACCACCACTACTGTAGAATACTAAAGCTTGGTGTATGGTAGAACATTGGATTTGGATTTGGTTTTCTCATGAGGGTAAAAGGGTGTTTGGTGGAACAGATTTTGGTCGATGGTGTTGGTTAGTGGAGTTCAGTGTAGGCTGGAGCCGTGATAGTAAGTAGCACAGGTGGGTATACATCAAGGTTTGGGTGGGTGTTGTTTTACAGCATGATATTTATGCAAATGCTGATGACATCAAGTGGTTTTTCCCCATGAAGATATGCCTGCAGATACCATGAGATGTCAAGCCCCCACTCACTGGACCTGTTGAATTATTCATCTATTTTGCAATCTCTCTCTTTCTGAAGAAGAAGTCACATATACCACTCGCACTTATATTTTCCAACTAAAGTGTCAACTTCCTTCCTCTGTATGCACACCACAATTGCTTTACATGGTAAAAATAGCACATAGTTCACAGTCCAGACCTCTGCATCGCTGTGACAGTCTAGC
Source organism: Xyrauchen texanus (assembly GCF_025860055.1). NCBI lineage: Eukaryota > Metazoa > Chordata > Actinopteri > Cypriniformes > Catostomidae > Xyrauchen > Xyrauchen texanus. The sequence continues at coordinate 2,396,743 of NC_068322.1, forward strand.
GTTGCAAATTTCAAGTCTGAACACTTGGTGACATAATGTCACACAGGTCGATTTGTTTATAGCCAGCTACCTGAAAAACAACTCTTCTGGTTTAGTGGCACAGACATTTAAAGGTAACTCTATCGGCCCCTTGAGTACTGAGCTTTGTTACCACCACAACAATGAAAGAACACGCGCTACAAAGGGATATAAAGGCTGAAACATATCTACACCCAAAGTTTGGTTTTGTGCACTGTTGCATTACAAATAGGGTCGTTTTAACGCAAGGGCTCCGCAGCTGCAGGGGACCCGGAACTCCCTGGGGGGTCCCAGTCGCTGTATGCTCCCGTTGACGGTCTCGGGAGGGCGTGTATGCATGTACGCGTTCTGCGGGAGACGTTGATGTAAACACAGAGGGACAGTTCACCCAAAAATGAAAATTCTCTCATTATTTACACACCCTCATGCCATTCTAGATGTGCATGACTGTCTTTCTTCTGCAGAACACAAATGAAGATTTTTAGAAGAATATCTCAGCTCTGTAGGTAAATACAATGCAAGTGAATGGTGACTAGACCTTTGTAGCTCCAAAAATCACATAAAGGAAACATATAAGTAATCCATACGAATCCAGTGGTTAAATCCATGTCTTCAGAAGCGATATAATAGGTGTGGATGAGAAACAGATCATACTTTAAGTCCTTTTTTCCCCTCTAAATCTCCACTTTCACTTTTACATCTGAAAGTGAAAGTTAAAGTGGACATTTAGAAAACCGCCATACATATCTGGGATGGCATGAGGGTGAGTAAATTATAAGATAATTATCATTTATGGGTGAACTTTGCCTTTATCAAGCCCGAAATACACAGGGGACTCTTATTTTGAAAGGACAGAGACTTTTCCGTTATAATGCTCTACATGTACTGTAAGTATTTACCAAATTAAGGGTTTTTTTGCCTCTAAATTCACAAGTAGAAAAGTTTTGAATATACAGTACATAGCCTATTTAACCAGAGGAATAATAAAAAATTAAAATATAAAAAAGCAACTATCAGCACCAATTAATCAGTAAAACTGATATATCGGTCTACCCCTATACACAAGTACGCTATAGTACCTTTTGAGAATGCTTCTTGCACAAAATCGTGCTTGAGATGCTAGAAGCATCTGCGTTCATGTGCTTATGTTTCGGCCTTAACTCTGAGAATTAGCAATAAAAATAGTGAGGCTTGAATTTGCAAACACCACTTCATATCCACCAAAATACACAAACAATCCATTCTTTAAATAATGTGAGATGAGCTCTCAGGACCATGAGCAGCCATAAGGACCGTTCGCTCTCACAAATGCTGGGCTGAAAATAGCTGCCCGCATCAGCATGAACAAGCAGTTTGAATGCTGGATCACCATTCAAAAGAGCCTTTCATACCGGAGCCTGTGTGTGTGTGTGCGTGTGTGTGTGTGTGTGTGTGTGTGTGTGTGTGTGTGTGTGTTTTATGCATTTTACTCATCGTGCATAATTCACTTAGCCCCAGAGCCTGTAAAGTCCATATGCCACATTAATTAACACATTACGGTGGTGTTAATTATGGACTAATTAAAGGACAAATAGTCATTCTCAGCTCAGCATGTTAATGCCAAACTGTACTGGGGCGACTGGTAAAAGTGCGATATCATAGGAGTGCTTCTCAACTGGTTTTGTCATTTACTTATTCAACAGGCCATAAGGGCTTTAAAGGAATATTCTCGGGGGGGCCTGGGTATCTCAGTGAGTATTGACGCTGACTACCACCAGGTGACTCCAGGTGCTGAGTGACTCCAGCCAGGTCTCCTAAGCAACCAAACTGGCCCGGTTGCTAGGGAGGGTAGAGTCACATGGGGTAACATCCTCGTGGTCGTGATTAGTGGTTCTCGCTCTCAATGGGGCGTGTGGTGAGTTGTGAGTGGATCATGGAGAGTAGCATGAGCCTCCACATGCTGTGAGTCTCCGCGGTGTCATGCTCAACGAGTCACATGATAAGATGCACGGATTGACTGTCTCAGAAGCCGAGGCAACCAATACTTGTCCTCCGCCACCCGGATTGAGGCGAGTAACCGCGCCACCACGAGGACCTACTAAGCAGTGGGAATTGTGCATTCCAAACTGAGGAGAAAGGAGGATATATATATATATACATACGGCCATTTTAGCGTTTACAGCATTACGTCATCATTGCAAAAAAAGGTATAAAACTGGATATAACTTAAACAGAAAAGGTAAGTAGGTGATTTTATCAAACTTAAATCATGTTAACACACATATTGTTTTTGAAACAGTGAGTATTTTAATGTTTACAGATTGGCCTCATTGACTTCCATTGTAAGTGCCTCGACTGTAACACAGATTGTTTTATTTTGGGTGACAGTTAAAATACATTTTATGGTGACTGAACTTCGCATTTTAGGTGGGAAGAGTTTACAATATTGTGTAGCATCTGTGCTACCCATGGCAGTTGGCTTTCTCTCTTGCCATCTTGTCTGTGCCAACCAGAATTTTCTTTCTTTGTCATTTTGCGCTCACCCACTCTCAAGCGCTCCCCTATTCCAAACCAAAAAGCGGGGGATAGACAAATGTGAAGTGACACAAGAGAACGCTTCGACACACAGCCTCGGTGTGGTTTTAAGAGCTGAAGGTAGGAGGAGTCTCTGTCCAAAGCCACACGGTCAGACCAGGATATTCAGTCACAGTAATGCACTTGCTGTGAGTGCACACAATACAGGACAGCACACAGTTCAAAGAGAAAGAGAGCGAGTTAGCAACATGACTGAGTCACAAGACAGGAAAAAACATTATCATTATTATTTCTGTCTGGATAAACATGAATAAATCTCTGTAATGCCATCTGAAACTGAAAACTATTGATTTTAAACGATGCTGCATCTGAGCCGCTACAATAGTGACAGTGTAAGTCAAAGATGACACAGACAAAAGTTACTGAGTGCAGCTTTAAAGGAATATTCCGTGTTCAATAAAGTTAAGCTCAATCGACAGTTTTTAAACCATCTACTTAAAGGGACAGTTCACCCAAAAATGAAAATTCTCTCAATGATTCACCCTCATGCCATCCCAGATGTGTATTATGTTCTTTCTGCTGCTGAACACAAATGAAGATTTTTAGAAGAATATTTCAGCTCTGTAGGTCCTTACAATGCAAGTCAATGGTGACCAGTACTATAAAGGTCCATAAAGCACATAAAGGCAGCATAAAAGTAATTCATAAGACTCCAGTGGTTTAATCCATGTCTTAAGAAGTGATCTGATAGGTGTGGGTGAGAAACAGATACATTTTAAGTCCTTTTTACTGTAAATCTCCACTTTCACTTACACATTCTGGTGTGGGTGTGATTGACACGTTCACATTCAGCCACCTACCGGTTGAGACTGGTCAAAGTTGTTTAAACAAACAAAATAATGATCTGAAAGCACCACAGAGTCACAGATTTGGAGAAATCAACTTATGAATGTCTTCTGTATAATTTTATCTGCAAACTGGGATATTCGAACATCTAAAGTATACACTTTACCGTTAAGCAAAATGTAATATCTTCTTTCATTTCTTTGGATTTTATCCAGACATGACAGCCCAAAAGCTTGCCGAATATTAGGCGAGGATTACAGTAACTGTGTTTAGTCGCCCACACATAATAATGAATGAACTAAATGTACTCCAAACATGAAACAGACTTCAAATTGAGCCAGTTTGATGCAGAGTGATACTGTTTCACGTCCTGCTCATTTCAAATCGGCGTGAACTCGTGAACTGAACTTGGACTGTAGAGAGTACCGCAGTCTAATGACCTCATTTAGCTCATCTGCTATTTATGACATCACAAGAGCTCAGCGCTGAAAAATGGAACAGTCAGAATGTAAAATGGAACAGTCAGAATGTAAAATGGAACAATCAGAATGTAAAATGGAACAGTCAGAATTTAAAATGGAACAGTCAGAATGTACAATGAAACAGTCAGAATTTAAAATGGAACAATCAGAATGTAAAATGGAACAGTCAGAATGTAAAATGGAACAATCGGAATGTAAAATGGAACAGTCAGAATGTAAAATGGAACAATCAGAATGTAAAATGGAACAGTCAGAATGTAAAATGGAACAATCAGAATGTAAAATGGAACAGTCAGAATTTAAAATGGAACGGTCAGAATGTAAAATGGAACAATCAGAATTTAAAATGGAACGGTCAGAATGTAAAATGGAACAGTCAGAATGTAAAATGGAACAGTCAGAATGTAAAATGGAACAGTCAGAATGTAAAATGGAACAGTCGGAATCCAACTTTAAGAAAAGATTTTACGCAGAATGAAGTGAGATGGGCTCTAAGCATCAGTGCAGTGTTAACACTGGTCGAACGAGCACCATTGTGTGTGTGTGTGTGTGTGTGTGTGTGTGTATGACAGACATGCATGGTAATGCTTTTTTAATCCCTGCACTGAAAGAGAGCTCGGCTGCAGCACTTCTTTTATGTGTTGCGATTCCACAGGGGATAAAGCCTCTGCTGAGACAGCGCAAATTCTGCATGATTTACCGTTACACCTTTTATGTTTGTTGCAGGCATTCTTGCCTTTTAAAAAGGTGTGTATGTGGGTGTTCTGTGGAGGAGAATCCCTCTGCTAAAGTGTCAGATTCACTGTCAGATAAAAAGGGGAGAACAGAAGATATGAGGTGTGGACTGCAAGATAAATGTCAGTATGGCGTATATATCATGCAACAGTACAAACATGTGCATTGCATATATAATTACATAATAACGAGGCTGCATAATCACAACTCTGCTCCATTTTCCTCCTCTGATGGGGGGTGTTCATATTTAACACATGCAGGCAGTTGTGCATCGGGTGTTTCTCCTCTGGCGTGCTTTATCGAGCTGTGTCATGTGGATTTTGTCTGGTTCAAGTTTCCATATGTCCTCCAGGAGTAGACAACAGCCCCAACATCTCAAGATGCTCTCGGAGACGGTATCTTAGCAATGGTGGCACTGGAGACAATGAGCCGAGTACTCCAAATATGGACGTGACGGAAATCCAGATTTCATCTTGCAAAAAGTACAGAGATGACAAACACAGAGTTTGGTGTGACATCTACAGTTTGTTAGATCAACTGAATAGTATTTATGTGCCACATCTCAGGGTTTTGCTATGAATAATTGAGAGAAGATTAACTTTCAAGTCTTTGGAGCACTCAAAACACTCTCTTATTTTAGATATTTATGTCGGCTTGACAAAGCTAAATTACTGTTATTGTACAAACCGGAGACCAAAATGTATTTACGCTGTTCCTACTAAAGCCTTAAAGCTACTAAACTTGGCACAGACTTGCAGGTTACTCTGCATGAGGTTTTTGTGTCTATTCTAACTGGTAGCTGACGATGAACTATCCCAGAGACTTCCACTACATTTACATTTATGCATTTGGCAGACGCTTTTATCCAAAGCGACTAACAGAGCCCTTATTACAGGGACAATCCCCCCCAGAGCAACCTGGAGTTAAGTGCCTTGCTCAAGGACACAATGGTGGTGGCTGTGGGGATCTAACCAGCAACCTTCTGATTACCAGATTACCAGTTATGTGCTTTAGACCACTACACCACCTCCTCCACTACACACGTTGAAAACCCGCAATGGTCTCTTAGGACATTCTCAGTTAGTACACAGTATTTTTCTGCCCAATCAGAAGGTTACTAATTGCCTAGCAACCATCCAGACCACCCTAGCAACCATCTAGAACACGCTAAAATAACCTAGCAACCGGTCAGAACATCCTGACAACCACCCAAGAAAGTGTAAACCACCCAGCAACCACCTACAGTATCCTAGTAACCACTTAGAACACCTTAAAAACTCACATAGAAACTACACGGAGCACCTTTGCATCCACCTAGAACACTTTACAGAACACCCTAACAACCACCTAGCAACCACTCAGATCACCCTAAAAACTAAATACCACATAGCAAACATCTAAAACACCTTAAAGAACATCCTAAAAAACACCCAGAAAAGCATAAAAACACCCTAAAACACCTAGAACACCTTAAAGAGCACACTAAAAAACACCTAGAAAAAACATAAAAAACCATAAAGAGCACCATAAAAAACACATAGAACACCTTAAAAAACATCCTAAAAACCACCTAGAACACCTTAAAGAACATCCTAAAAACCACCTAGAACACCTTAAAGAACATCCTAAAAAACACCTATAGAACACCTTAAAGAACATCCTAAAAACCACCTAGAACACCTTAAAGAACATCCTAAAAACCACCTAGAACACCTTAAAGAACATCCTAAAAAACACCTAGAACACCTTAAAGAACATCCTAAACAACACCTAGAACACCTTAAAGAACATCCTAAAAACCACCTAGAACACCTTAAAGAACATCCTAAAAACACCTAGAACACCTTAAAGAACATCCTAAAAACCACCTAGAACACCTTAAAGAACATCCTAAAAAACACCTAGAACACCTTAAAGAACATCCTAAAAACCACCTAGAACACCTTAAAGAACATCCTAAAAACACCTAGAACACCTTAAATAACATCCTAAAAACACCTAGAACACCTTAAAGAACATCCTACCCTAAAAACACCTATAGAACACCTTAAAGAGCACCCTAAAACCACCTAGAACACCTTAAAGAACATCCTAAACAACACCTATAGAACACCATAAAGAGCACCATAAAAACACCTAGAACACCTTAAAGAACATCCTAAAAAACACCTAGAACACCTTAAAGAACATCCTAAAAACCACCTAGAACACCTTAAAGAACACCCTAATAACACCTATAGAACACCTTAAAGAGCACCCTAAAAAACACCTATAGAACACCTTAAAGAACACCCTAAAAAACACCTATAGAACACCTTAAAGAGCACCCTAAAACCACCTAGAACACCTTAAAGAACATCCTAAACAACACCTATAGAACACCATAAAGAGCACCCTAAAACCACCTAGAACACCTTAAAGAACATCCTAAAAACCACCTAGAACACCTTAAAGAACATCCTAAAAAACACCTAGAACACCTTAAAGAACATCCTAAAAACCACCTAGAACACCTTAAAGAACATCCTAAACAACACCTATAGAACACCTTAAAGAACATCCTAAAAACCACCTAGAACACCTTAAAGAACATCCTAAAAACACCTAGAACACCTTAAAGAACATCCTAAAAAACACCTAGAACACCTTAAAGAACATCCTAAACAACACCTAGAATACCTTAAAGAGCACCCTAAAAAACACCTAGAACACCTTAAAGAACATCCTAAACAACACCTATAGAACACCTTAAAGAACATCCTAAAAACCACCTAGAACACCTTAAAGAACATCCTAAAAAACACCTAGAACACCTTAAAGAACATCCTAAACAACACCTAGAATACCTTAAAGAGCACCCTAAAAAACACCTAGAACACCTTAAAGAACATCCTAAAAACACCTATAGAACACCTTAAAGAGCACCCTAAACAACACCTATAGAACACCTTAAAGAACATCCTAAAACCACCTAGAACACCTTAAAGAACATCCTAAAAAACACCTATAGAACACCTTAAAGAGCACCCTAAACAACACCTATAGAACACCTTAAAGAACATCCTAAAAAACACCTATAGAACACCTTAAAGAGCACCCTAAATAACACCTATAGCACACCTTAAAGAGCACCCTAAAAAACACCTATAGAACACTGTGGAGCGGAGGGGGGCGGGGCTGGGTCGGAATATCGCGCACCCGGTCCCCAATCGGCCTGATGAGGCACGCGAGGACTAAAGGCAGCCAGTGACGATGGTTCGAGAGAGAGAGAATTACGGGCATGTCCGTCATGTGTGTTTGTTTATGTGTTTTTGTTTTGAGTTTAATTAAATATGATTTATGTTGACAAGCCGGTTCTCGCCTCCTCCTTGCCCATTCTTTAACTGTGTTACAAACACCTATAGAACACTTTAAAGAACACCCTAAAAACACCTATAGAACACCTTAAAGAACACCATAAAAACACCTATAGAACACCTTAAAGAACATCCTAAAAACACCTATAGAACACCTTAAAGAACACCCTAATAACACCTATAGAACACCTTAAAGAGCACCCTAAAAACACCTATAGAACACCTTAAAGAACACCCTAAAAACACCTATAGAACACCTTAAAGAGCACCCTAAAAACACCTATAGAACACCTTAAAGAGCACCCTAAAAACACCTATAGAACACCTTAAAGAGCACCCTAAAACCACCTAGAACACTTTAAAGAACATCCTAAACAACACCTATAGAACACCTTAAAGAGCACCCTAAAAACACCTATAACACCATAATGAACACCCTAAAAACACCTATAGAACACCTTAAAGAGCACCCTAAAAACACCTAGAACATCTTAAAGAACACCCTAAAAAACACCTATAGAACACCTTAAAGAGCACCCTAAAACCACCTAGAACACCTTAAAGAACATCCTAAACAACACCTATAGAACACCTTAAAGAACATCCTAAAAACACCTATAGAACACCTTAAAGAACACCCTAAAAACACCTATAGAACACCTTAAAGAACACCCTAAAAACACCTATAGAACACCTTAAAGAACACCCTAAAAAACACCTATAGAACACCTTAAAGAACACCCTAAAAAACACCTATAGAACACCTTAAAGAGCACCCTAAAACCACCTAGAACACCTTAAAGAACATCCTAAACAACACCTATAGAACACCTTAAAGAGCACCCTAAAAAACACCTATAACACCATAATGAACACCCTAAAAAACACCTATAGAACACCTTAAAGAGCACCCTAAATAACACCTAGAACACCTTAAAGAACACCCTAAAAAACACCTATAGTACACCTTAAAGAGCACCCTAAAACCACCTAGAACACCTTAAAGAACATCCTAAACAACACCTATAGAACACCTTAAAGAACACCCTAAAAACACCTATAGAACACCTTAAAGAACACCCTAAAAACACCTATAGAACACCTTAAAGAACATCCTAAAACCACCTAGAACACCTTAAAGAACATCCTAAACAACATCTATAGTACACCTTAAAGAACATCCTAAACAACATCTATAGTACACCTTAAAGAACACCCTAAAAACACCTATAGAACACCTTAAAGAACACCCTAAAAACACCTATAGAACACCTTAAAGAACACCCTAAAAACACCTATAGAACACCTTAAAGAACATCCTAAACAACATCTATAGTACACCTTAAAGAACACCCTAAAAAACACCTATAGAACACCTTAAAGAACACCCTAAAAACACCTATAGAACACCTTAAAGAGCACCCTAAAACCACCTAGAACACCTTAAAGAACATCCTAAACAACACCTATAGAACACCTTAAAGAACACCCTAAAAAACACCTATAACACCATAATGAACACCCTAAAAAACACCTATAGTACACCTTAAAGAGCACCATAAAACCACCTAGAACACCTTAAAGAACATCCTAAACAACACCTATAGAACACCTTAAAGAACACCCTAAAAAACACCTATAACACCATAATGAACACCCTAAAAAACACCTATAGTACACCTTAAAGAGCACCCTAAAACCACCTAGAACACCTTAAAGAACACCCTAAAAAACACCTATAGAACACCTTAAAGAACACCCTAAAAAACACCTATAGAACACCTTAAAGAGCACCCTAAAACCACCTAGAACACCTTAAAGAACATCCTAAACAACACCTATAGAACACCATAAAGAACATCCATAAAAACACCTAGAACACCTTAAAGAACATCCTAAAAACACCTAGAACACCTTAAAGAACATCCTAAAACCACCTAGAACACCTTAAAGAACATCCTAATAACACCTATAGAACACCTTAAAGAACATCCTAAAAACACCTATAGAACACCTTAAAGAACATCCTAAAAACACCTATAGAACACCTTAAAGAGCATCCTAAAACCACCTAGAACACCTTAAAGAACATCCTAAACAACACCTATAGAACACCATAAAGAGCACCCTAAAACCACCTAGAACACCTTAAAGAACATCCTAAAAACCACCTAGAACACCTTAAAGAACATCCTAAAAAACACCTAGAACACCTTAAAGAACATCCTAAAAACCACCTAGAACACCTTAAAGAACATCCTAAACAACACCTATAGAACACCTTAAAGAACATCCTAAAAACCACCTAGAACACCTTAAAGAACATCCTAAAAACACCTAGAACACCTTAAAGAACATCCTAAACAACACCTAGAATACCTTAAAGAGCACCCTAAAAACACCTAGAACACCTTAAAGAACATCCTAAACAACACCTATAGAACACCTTAAAGAACATCCTAAAACCACCTAGAACACCTTAAAGAACATCCTAAAAACACCTAGAACACCTTAAAGAACATCCTAAACAACACCTAGAATACCTTAAAGAGCACCCTAAAAACACCTAGAACACCTTAAAGAACATCCTAAAAACACCTATAGAACACCTTAAAGAGCACCCTAAACAACACCTATAGAACACCTTAAAGAACATCCTAAAAACCACCTAGAACACCTTAAAGAACATCCTAAAAAACACCTATAGAACACCTTAAAGAGCACCCTAAACAACACCTATAGAACACCTTAAAGAACATCCTAAAAACACCTATAGAACACCTTAAAGAGCACCCTAAATAACACCTATAGCACACCTTAAAGAGCACCCTAAAAACACCTATAGAACACTGTGGAGCGGAGGGGGCGGGCCGGTCGAATATCACGCACCCGGTCCCCAATCGGCCTGATGAGGCGCGCGAGGGATAAAGGCGGCCGGTGACGATGGTTCGAGAGAGAGAGAATTACGGGCATGTCCGTCATGTGTGTTTGTTTATGTGTTTTTGTTTTGAGTTTAATTAAATATGATTTATGTTGACAAGCCGGTTCTCGCCTCCTCCTTGCCCATCCTTTAACAGTGTTACAAACACCTTAAAGAGCACCCTAAAAAACACCTATAGAACACCTTAAAGAACACCCTAAAAACACCTATAGAACACCTTAAAGAACATCCTAAAAAACACCTATAGAACACCTTAAAGAACACCCTAATAACACCTATAGAACACCTTAAAGAGCACCCTAAAAAACACCTATAGAACACCTTAAAGAACACCCTAAAAAACACCTATAGAACACCTTAAAGAGCACCCTAAAAACACCTATAGAACACCTTAAAGAGCACCCTAAAAACACCTATAGAACACCTTAAAGAGCACCCTAAAACCACCTAGAACACTTTAAAGAACATCCTAAACAACACCTATAGAACACCTTAAAGAGCACCCTAAAAACACCTATAACACCATAATGAACACCCTAAAAACACCTATAGAACACCTTAAAGAGCACCCTAAAAACACCTAGAACATCTTAAAGAACACCCTAAAAACACCTATAGTACACCTTAAAGAGCACCCTAAAACCACCTAGAACACCTTAAAGAACATCCTAAACAACACCTATAGAACACCTTAAAGAACACCCTAAAAACACCTATAGAACACCTTAAAGAACACCCTAAAAACACCTATAGAACACCTTAAAGAGCACCCTAAAAACACCTAGAACACCTTAAAGAACACCCTAAAAACACCTATAGAACACCTTAAAGAACACCCTAAAAACACCTATAGAACACCTTAAAGAACATCCTAAAAAACACCTATAGAACACCTTAAAGAACACCCTAAAAACACCTATAGAACACCTTAAAGAACACCCTAAAAACACCTATAGAACACCTTAAAGAGCATCCTAAAAACACCTATAGAACACCTTAAAGAGCATCCTAAAACCACCTAGAACACCTTAAAGAACATCCTAAACAACACCTATAGAACACCTTAAAGAACATCCTAAAAACACCTATAGAACACCTTAAAGAACATCCTAAAAACACCTAGAACACCTTAAAGAACATCCTAAAAACACCTATAGAACACCTTAAAGAACATCCTAAAAACACCTATAGAACACCTTAAAGAACACCCTAAAAACACCTATAGAACACCTTAAAGAACATCCTAAAAACACCTATAGAACACCTTAAAGAACATCCTAAAAACCACCTAGAACACCTTAAAGAACATCCTAAAAACACCTAGAACACCTTAAAGAACATCCTAAAAACCACCTAGAACACCTTAAAGAACATCCTAAACAACACCTATAGAACACCTTAAAGAACATCCTAAAAACCACCTAGAACACCTTAAAGAACATCCTAAAAACACCTAGAACACCTTAAAGAACATCCTAAACAACACCTAGAATACCTTAAAGAGCACCCTAAAAAACACCTAGAACACCTTAAAGAACATCCTAAACAACACCTATAGAACACCTTAAAGAACATCCTAAAAACCACCTAGAACACCTTAAAGAACATCCTAAAAACACCTAGAACACCTTAAAGAACATCCTAAACAACACCTAGAATACCTTAAAGAGCACCCTAAAAAACACCTAGAACACCTTAAAGAACATCCTAAAAAACACCTATAGAACACCTTAAAGAGCACCCTAAACAACACCTATAGAACACCTTAAAGAACATCCTAAAAACCACCTAGAACACCTTAAAGAACATCCTAAAAAACACCTATAGAACACCTTAAAGAGCACCCTAAACAACACCTATAGAACACCTTAAAGAACATCCTAAAAAACACCTATAGAACACCTTAAAGAGCACCCTAAATAACACCTATAGCACACCTTAAAGAGCACCCTAAAAAACACCTATAGAACACTGTGGAGCGGAGGGGGGCGGGGCCGGGTCGGAATATCGCGCACCCGGTCCCCAATCGGCCTGATGAGGCACGCGAGGGATAAAGGCAGCCAGTGACGATGGTTCGAGAGAGAGAGAATTACGGGCATGTCCGTCATGTGTGTTTGTTTATGTGTTTTTGTTTTGAGTTTAATTAAATATGATTTATGTTGACAAGCCGGTTCTCGCCTCCTCCTTGCCCATCCTTTAACTGTGTTACAAACACCTATAGAACACTTTAAAGAACACCCTAAAAAACACCTATAGAACACCTTAAAGAACACCATAAAAAACACCTATAGAACACCTTAAAGAACATCCTAAAAAACACCTATAGAACACCTTAAAGAACACCCTAATAACACCTATAGAACACCTTAAAGAGCACCCTAAAAAACACCTATAGAACACCTTAAAGAACACCCTAAAAAACACCTATAGAACACCTTAAAGAGCACCCTAAAAACACCTATAGAACACCTTAAAGAGCACCCTAAAAACACCTATAGAACACCTTAAAGAGCACCCTAAAACCACCTAGAACACTTTAAAGAACATCCTAAACAACACCTATAGAACACCTTAAAGAGCACCCTAAAAACACCTATAACACCATAATGAACACCCTAAAAAACACCTATAGAACACCTTAAAGAGCACCCTAAAAACACCTAGAACATCTTAAAGAACACCCTAAAAAACACCTATAGTACACCTTAAAGAGCACCCTAAAACCACCTAGAACACCTTAAAGAACATCCTAAACAACACCTATAGAACACCTTAAAGAACACCCTAAAAACACCTATAGAACACCTTAAAGAACACCCTAAAAAACACCTATAGAACACCTTAAAGAGCACCCTAAAAACACCTAGAACACCTTAAAGAACACCCTAAAAAACACCTATAGAACACCTTAAAGAACACCCTAAAAAACACCTATAGAACACCTTAAAGAACACCCTAAAAAACACCTATAGAACACCTTAAAGAACACCCTAAAAAACACCTATAGAACACCTTAAAGAACACCCTAAAAAACACCTATAGAACACCTTAAAGAGCACCCTAAAAAACACCTATAGAACACCTTAAAGAGCACCCTAAAACCACCTAGAACACCTTAAAGAACATCCTAAACAACACCTATAGAACACCTTAAAGAACACCCTAAAAAACACCTATAGAACACCTTAAAGAACACCCTAAAAAACACCTAGAACACCTTAAATAACACCCTAAAACCACCTAGAACACCTTAAAGAACATCCTAAACATCCTTCTCTCTTGGCTCTCAACGAAGGCGGTCGCATTTTCTCACCCTCTCCCTACCCTTATCTTCCCTGCTTTGCTCCTCTCGTCATATCTAGTCTACTGTCTTGTACTTGAGAGTCTCTCTCAGCACTGCTCTTCAAACTAAGTCATCATGGATTTGATCAACTGGTCTCTCAGCGCAATTGACACCATCTTCTCGGCGAAGCTTGGGTTCGGGGAACCTGTCTGCCCTGGCGGAGCGTTAGCAGCTGGCTACACGATGGGCGCGTGGGAGAGGTGGCGGGTCGTGTGTCTGGCGGCTCTTTCCGTGGAGGGCGTTGAAGATATCTACCTATTCGGTACCATGATAACAGGTCTTCTGCTGATTGGATTAGGCATTGCCCTGGTTTATCGAGGAGTTAAGAAGGCGGTGACAGCTGTCCAAAGCCTCACAAGGCTGCCCGTCATGATTGAAACAGTGGGCAGAGCTGTCTGCACTCAGACTGGGTCTATGAACCAAAATCACGGATAACATCATGGAGAAGCTCACAGCTTTGCAAAGGCAAATGGATCGTTTCAGAGACCAAAATGGACCAGGAGAATAGCCGTGTAAATTAGAATGCGGCTACTCTCCTTAAGACCAAACAATCCCAATCTTATCTGTTTCGGCCACCCTCAACCAGCACTGGCCTTGGCCAAGGCAGCTGTTGGAACAACAACTCCCCGGAAGAGCACTGCAGTGAGCCACTCTGCGTTCCTTCCCGACTCCCCAGACACCTGGTGATTGTTGACTATGTCTGGGACCTGATCAAGGTTGTCTCCATGGCAACTTGCTGTGTATCGCTATGACAACCCCTGCGGACTGAGGCACCTAGATTAGATGCTGGCATAGCGACTCTCCAGGCCTACACACACATGAACTCTTACACATATATACAGATATGCAATCATCCGCCCGATACCCTATCCCTGCGCCTTAGCGCTTTGTACCCCCAGTCTGACAGGCGGGTCTGTGACCAGCGCCGAACATGGCTGCAGGTCCGGATGGCTGCTTGCCTGTGCTGGGCCACCTCCACCCCCAATCCCTCCCCTGTTGCAAGTCTTGTTCATGTTGTAGAGTGTACTGATTATGTGCTAATGTTGCTGAGGTGTTTTTTCCCTGTTCCCACACTGTACTTCTTAAGGAGCATAGTCTGGGGGCTGCCTTTTTTCTCCTCTCCTCTCCTCATGTCATGCTGTATTTCTTCTAATTCCCTGTCTTCCTGTCCTGTCTATCCCTTGTCATATGTATGTTTGTATGGACAGGTCGATGGCCAATTTCACTGGTTTACTATGTGACAATAAAGGACTACTACTACTACTAAACAACACCTATAGAACACCTTAAAGAACACCCTAAAAACACCTATAGAACACCTTAAAGAACACCCTAAAAAAACACCTATAGAACACCTTAAAGAGCACCCTAAAAAACACCTAGAACACCTTAAAGAACACCCTAAAAAACACCTATAGAACACCTTAAAGAACACCCTAAAAACACCTATAGAACACCTTAAAGAACACCCTAAAAAACACCTACAGAACACCTTAAAGAACACCCTAAAAAACACCTATAGAACATTTTAAAGAACACCCTAAAAAACACCTATAGAACACCTTAAAGAGCACCCTAAAAACACCTATAGAACACCTTAAAGAGCACCCTAAAAACACCTATAGAACACCTTAAAGAGCACCCTAAAACCACCTAGAACACCTTAAAGAACATCCTAAACAACACCTATAGAACACCTTAAAGAACATCCTAAACAACACCTATAGAACACCTTAAAGAACATCCTAAACAACACCTATAGAACACCTTAAAGAGCACCCTAAAACCACCTAGAACACCTTAAAGAACATCCTAAACAACACCTATAGAACACCTTAAAGAGCACCCTAAAAACACCTATAACACCATAATGAACACCCTAAAAAACACCTATAGAACACCTTAAAGAGCACCCTAAAAACACCTAGAACATCTTAAAGAACACCCTAAAAAACACCTATAGTACACCTTAAAGAGCACCCTAAAACCACCTAGAACACCTTAAAGAACATCCTAAACAACACCTATAGAACACCTTAAAGAACACCCTAAAAACACCTATAGAACACCTTAAAGAACACCCTAAAAAACACCTATAGAACACCTTAAAGAGCACCCTAAAAAACACCTAGAACACCTTAAAGAACATCCTAAAAAACACCTACAGAACACCTTAAAGAACACCCTAAAAAACACCTATAGAACACCTTAAAGAACACCCTAAAAAACACCTATAGAACACCTTAAAGAACACCCTAAAAACACCTATAGAACACCTCAAAGAGCACCCTAAAACCACCTAGAACACCTTAAAGAACATCCTAAACAACACCTATAGAACACCTTAAAGAACACCCTAAAAACACCTATAGAACACCTTAAAGAGCACCCTAAAAAACACCTATAACACCATAATGAACACCCTAAAAAACACCTATAGAACACCTTAAAGAACACCCTAAAAAACACCTATAACACCATAATGAACACCCTAAAAAACACCTATAGTACACCTTAAAGAACACCCTAAAAAACACCTATAACACCATAATGAACACCCTAAAAAACACCTATAGTACACCTTAAAGAACACCCTAAAAAACACCTATAACACCATAATGAACACCCTAAAAAACACCTATAGAACACCTTAAAGAACATCCTAAAAACACCTATGAACACCATAATGAACATCCTAAAAACACCTATAGAACACCTTAAAGAACATCCATAAAACCACCTAGAACACCTTAAAGAACATCCTAAACAACACCTATAGAACACCTTAAAGAACACCCTAAAAACACCTAGAACACCATAAAGAACACCCTAAAAACACCTATAGAACACCTTAAAGAACACCCTAAAACCACCTATAGAACACCTTAAAGAACACCCTAAAAACACCTATAGAACACCTTAAAGAACACCCTAAACAACACCTATAAAACACCTTAAAGAGCACCCTAAAACCACCTAGAACACCTTAAAGAACACCCTAAACAACACCTATAGTACACCTTAAAGAGCACCCTAAAACCACCTAGAACACCTTAAAGAACACCCTAAAAAACACCTATAGAACACCTTAAAGAACACCCTAAAAAACACCTATAGAACACCTTAAAGAGCACCCTAAAACCACCTAGAACACCTTAAAGAACATCCTAAACAACACCTATAGTACACCTTAAAGAGCACCCTAAAACCACCTAGAACACCTTAAAGAACACCCTAAAAAACACCTATAGAACACCTTAAAGAGCACCCTAAAAAACACCTAGAACACCTTAAAGAACATCCTAAACAACACCTAGAACACCTTAAAGAACATCCTAAACAACACCTAGAACACCTTAAAGAACATCCTAAAAAACACCTATAGAACACCTTAAAACACCTAAAAACTAAAAACCACCAAGCAACCACCAAGAGCAACCACCTACTGCTAAAATATTCAAAGTACATAAAGCATATACAGTGTAACCTATCAGCCTAGACGTAAACATCAACCTGTTTTAAACCTCAAAGGCAAAGATTTTTCAAGCCAACTTTCAAGGTTTGTCTTGTCAAACTTTCCTTTTCTAGTTAGTTTATAATCGAAATGGATACAACACTTATTCTACGCCTTTTACTAAAGCAGTTTGTTTGCCAAATCATAAAAGAACTGGCAGATGTCTCATCCCAAGTGCCACATCAAGATTGAAACCAGGCAGTTTAGAGTTTTCTTTTGATGGAATGCTCCAAATATCCAGAAGACGAGATGATGTTTCCAAACCCAAAAATAGATGACTCTATAATGTCTTTTAACAGGAGGGAAAGCTGTTTGATCTCAGCATCCATTACGGCTTTCATCTCTATGAGGCTGCCGAAGTCGCTCTGTGTGTGTGTGTGTGTGTGTGTGTGTGTGTGTGTGTGTGTGTGTGTGTGTGTGTGTGTGTGTGTGTGTGTGTGTGTGTGTGTGTGTGTGTGTTTTCTGAATGCAGGCAGTTTCTGATGCAATCAAAAGCAGAGAGCCAATTAACTGCATACATTCTCTCTCTGGTCCTCTCAGCACTAAAGACATTCACACACTCATCTCATTACAGACGAACTGACTGTACACTTCAAATATAGCCTATGCTGTAAACAATATCAGTATTCTCACAGTCCTTGTGGCAACATAACACTCAAAAACATGATTCATTATAGGTGGTGGTCACTTTTCAAAAGCCATTACATAAGCAATGCTCTTAAGAGATTTACAGTTCAGAAAACATCTTAATAACCGTTGTCAGGTGACATTAGCATAGAAAACATTGCCATGGTAACATTGTTGTTTTAGCCAAAATACTATTGTTTTATGTTTATTAGTAGTATCTGCTGAGACAAACATCATTATTACTATGTTTTTTTTTAAGTGAGACCTACTAGATATGTTAGATAAAATTGTATTTAACGTAAAATAAACCTAGCATGAAAATAGCTAGTTTAAACACATTGCATGTCTACGTATATGGCCTGTCCTAGAAGGTCTCGACCCTCTCGACAGTATCCAACAATAAACTTCATACAACACTGTGAATATTTTGACATAATCTATTGGTTTGAATTGATATTCATTGTAGTAAAAATATTAATGTAAAAAATTATAAATAAAATAAAAACTTTTTTTTAACGGCGCTTTTTTGTACCCTAAAAGTGACATCAGCACCCTCTAGCGGTGAATAGGAGAACTACACCATAGAGTGCATCAGTGCAGCGCCGGTCGAATAAATAGTAAATTATACAATAAAAATAATTAATAAAAAAAGATAATTAATTTAAAAGAGACCATAATAATGTACGTAATAAGTTTTGGTTTAGATCAGGGGTTTTCAGTCTGTCCTTGTCCTGATTCACATCCAGGTCTCGTGGAATCAGATGTGTTTACAAGGGAGTTAATTTTTTTTCTTTGGCACGAATCACTAATTAATACTGATTAATACGAGTTAATCAAGGGAAGTATCTTGGCAAATGAATTAAATTATTTTTGTTGTATGATTTAGGAATGTTTCATAATTACAGGCGATTGTTTTCTCTGTGTAATTCTAATAATCACCACTAGAGTGTGCTAATGTTTCAACAAAACAATCATGCCGGTTAAGTACACTGAAGTTTACATGTCTTCTACCGCTTCCGGCTTTTTGAGTAAATCAGAGAAAATTTAGCAGAGATGGGCCACTTCTATTAACATTAATGGGAGGAATTGGAACGCTGTTTTTTTATTTGATTTTTTTAATGCTTTATTTGAACATTCAATTTACATCCAAATTAATACACAACAATAAGTATTAAGAATAACAGCAATATAAGAATAATTAAGGAAACTACTTTACCAACACCATAACTCAAAACAGAAACAAAACTAACAAGTAACTAAAATAACAAAACAAGAAAAAAAAGGAATTGGAACGCCCAACCAAAGAGCTCTGAGCGCCCATAGGTCAACGGATGTAGAGTCCCGCCTTACAGTTAAAAGAGCCAATAACCTTTTAGATACAGAAATCCCCTATCAATCAACTGTAGAACGCGCATGCGCATTAGCTACACAAGCCGGGAAAATTGCGTTTTTTTAGCGTAATATGAGGTAAAGAAGCACAATCTATTATTCAAATATTGTCAGATTTCATTGCTGATTTTAAATATTCTCTTTGATCGTATCTTGACTAACCGTGTTTGAGATTTTGGTCTTTCCCCATTCAAGTAGATAGGAGCTGCACTGGCATAACTGGGGTCTGTGAGGTGGGGGCACATGGGGGACGCACAAGACAGACGTGCTGTCTTTTTATGATTTCGTGGCACCTTTCCTTCTCATCACAAACTCCAACTCGATTAAAATATATTTTTAGTGATGCCCTTTTCGCGAAAGAAGCGTACTTTTGTACCGATTATTTTTAATAACTCGATCGAACCGATTCGCAAAACTTTGGAATCACCCATGACTTTGTTTAGAAGTAAAACCAAAGATAATTTTAATAAGATAACAACCTCCGCTGTTCTATCGAAGCAGATAGCGTAACGGTCAACTAGTGTCTTACGACAGTAATTAACCGTTTGCGGATACCTTACAAATGAATGGGGAGAGCCGTAAAGTGACACCTATCTATCGTAAAATGGTCCGTCTCTTCTCATAAAACATCAATTTACCATTGTAAAATCCACCAGTGGTTCATTCCAAAATGATTCTTTAGTGTAAAACATGTTGAAAATGAGAGGAAAAGCAGACAATCCATTAAGTGATGAGCTGTTTCCTCACAAAAGCAGTTTATTCAGCACACTCTAGCATCTCCCCCATAGACATCCATTAAAAAAGAACAGACTCTCTAGTTTCCTCGCCAGTGTACCGCCATAGAATGTCTCTCGAAGCCGCGTTATGCTGTTTCGAGCTAAACTAGTAAGATACACTAGAAGGGCTCTGGTAAAACTGTAAAATGGGAACAATAATACAATTAATTATAAAGATATTATTAATTATTAATAGTGGCAACACTATGGTTGTTAACAATCATGGCAATAAACGCCATATTCTGAATATAATCTAATAGCTAAAAAAAAAAAACTGAATAAACTGCAAATACATAAAATGCAGCGCAAGGACACGGTAGCAAATTTTTTTTTTTTTTTAACCAATTTAATGAAATGAACTAATTAGCTAAAATCAATCCCAATGAAAGCAGGAAACACTGGCTTACACAACAAAATCAACTTGATAACACATGAATTAATGTTCACATATGCAAAAGACAAAGATAAGCCAGAAAGACAGTGTTTTTCATTTATTTGGTGATGTCACAGGTGACAAACTCACAGGAAGTTATTGTAATACAAATAAAGCATCATCTGTACATAGACAAAGGTGTAGGAGATGCTCTCTGGTGTGACCGTTATCCACAACAAAAACCACACGGGTCACCTGGAGTAAAAACAATTCTCAAATGAGAACACATGTTGAACAATGAAAGAACAAAATGAACTAAACTAGAAGCTTAAAGTGTGCAACATGGTGAAGAACAGATTTCACCTCTGACGTTGATCCCTGGTTTGGTGCCTTGTTGAGCAAATAAACAGGGACGACATCCATGGCAGGTTTTAGCTCTCGGACGAAAACTAAAAAGTGGGCGACACTATGATACACCGACTCAATATGGCACATTTGTATCCAAAAGGAGAAATAAAACAACAAACAAGAAATATGGTAGAAATTAAACAGTCAGGCTCAATCCGGCCCACCTCTCACTTCAAGACCTGCTTATAAAGGCACATTGTTTTTTTTAGTAGTTATTATATTCACATGAGCACATTCAAACATCTGATCAGGCGTGTGCAAGTTATCAGGTGATCAAACGAACGCCCACAGAACAAAGACACGTGGGCTATGAAACACACATTTCTCTAGATATAAAAAAAAGGATATAGATTATTTACTATGTACAGATGTGAAGTTAATACTCTATTCTACTCTTAGACTATTTGGCTTTGTAATGTACATCTAGTCTGACGTAATAGTGGCAGACCAGAGTCTAGCAACTACAAAAGCACGCAACAGTATTTCCTGCTACATGCCTACATCTACTATTTTCTTCATAGTAATATTGAATACAACGAATGATACTGTACACGCCTCGTTATCATAAACAGTTCAAATAAATTAAACAATCACGACTTAAGAACATGTGAAATGTACACTCCACATACTGGTATTAAAATTAAGATTCGTAGTTCATGAAATTTTTCCCAAAATGCTTTGAAATAATACAAAATTCAAACCTCAGTTCACAATGTCCCACATTCATTTAATAAAATTGCAATAAAATATCAGTAACATCAGCGATGCTGAACCCTTTTTAAGCTTTATATTTGGACGAATCTCACCCAAAAAAATAAATAATAATAATAACAATAAAAAAAGAAAATGTTTGGGTCACATTTCACCCCAAAATCGTGAGAAAATGTTTTTTTCCCATCAAAGATTTTTTTGCAATGTGAAACTATTTTCATGACAACCAAGCACATTTTTGGCCAAAAAAACTCGTTTCGAAATTCGTTTTTTGTAATTAACGTTATTTTTCAAAGGTGATTCTAATTAGATTCTCATTAGTACAATCATTTTTTATTTAATTTAAATTAGCATAAATTAAAGGCAGTGATAGTATACTATAGTATACTGCTATAATGTATAAATACCGTACACTTTAAATAATATTTATTTTATTATTATAATTTTTTTTTTTGCATGACTAAAGAGAATGAGATTTGGTGGTAAAATGTGCTTAATTGTAAAAAAAAAAATATATATATATTTTTTTTTGGGATGAAATATAACTCGAGATTCATCCATAAGGTTTGCAGCTCTACTGATATCCTCCAATATATCTGGGGGCTCTCAAAGGGTGAAAAATTTAAAAGAAACATTTTAAAACGTTGATTTGATTTGGGGTGGGGTACTGTAACTGTCCTCTTTTTTAACAACAAAAGTAAACAGTTGTTTCCTAAACATCCCACAATGCATTTCTCCTCAAGAGGAGCCGGCATGGCCATCCTTTTGCAGCGATCACAACACAAATTCATATAAAAACAACACATAAAAACCGAATATGTTGTGAGGATGAGGGGAAGGAGTGGAGTGATAAAGTACATTTCCTCGACTTTCAAGCTTCCGTTTGAAGACAGCTGGACTTGGGAGGGTCTCGGCAGCTTGTGGCGTTATTTAAAGATGAAGTTGAGGAAAACCTGGAGGGCGATGAGGAAGAGGATGATGGCGTAGTCTCTGTGCGTGAGAAACGAGGTTTCCGCCGCCGACTGATTCGCCACTCGACTCCTCAGAGCATTCACACTCCTGTACGATCAAATGGAGACACAGACACGTTCATAATAATCATTATGAAATCTAGTATGTCGTTATGAAAAGAGGAATGAGTGTTTTCACATGCAGTGTGTTAAAAACCTGTTAATATCCTCCTGGGTTTGTCTGATCGACTCAATGGCACTTTGGATTTCACTTAAATCGGTTGCTTTCTTTCTCAGGCGGCTGTTGTGTTTGCTTTTGTGCCCTGAAACAAAGACGATGTAACAAATCATTGTTAAATACATTATATATTCAGAATAAAATGTGACTGTAAAAACTCGCAAACTTCACGCAGAACACGTGTGCAACTGATTTTCAATGTAAACGTGCACTAGACAGAAGTCTTTGTTTTTCAGCATCTAGCGCAAGAGCGCCATGTTTTTAGACATCGGGTCTATTTTAATAACGCTAAGCACAGCGCTATGCCTCAAGTCATATGTGCTAAGTGAATGGGCATGACCATGAAGTTTCAGTATTTTCGTGCAAGCATGTGCTAAGTCTAGGCGCAAGCGGGGTTGGCGTAAGCGCTAATGCGATGGGTCAAGTGCAATTTAATTCTGAGGTTCTTCTCAGGTTATTGCAGCGTCTGCGTCCTATTATAATACTCTAGTCCATTTCCTGTCAAGCACCAGCGATATATACAAAAACAGCACATTCATAAGAGGTTGGTGGTGGAAATGGACTGTATGCAGTGAATTAGAAGAATAAAAATATGGACTTTCCTTCTTTTGTGCTTTAACTTGTTGAATATCAGGTATATTTCTATGACAGTGATGCTACTTTTGTACGCATGGAAATATGGTTCAGGATTTGGATGTACACTATTAAATTATACAGAATGAAAGTATTATTATTAATCATTTTGATCAAGTGACACACAAGTCATGGCTAGTATTAACAGTGATTGCATCGGCATATTTAAAACAACAAATTGGTCCAAAAAATCAGACCAAATCCAAACACGTTACCCTCTCCAACTTCTTCCACCAGCAACTTTGCATTAACTAAAAATCCCTCTAAGACAACAGGTGGAAAAATACCAATACAAATGTAAATAAACCATGACCTCTATAAAGTTTTACACAAATCTTATACATTTTAGTTTCATAAAACGGCTACAACTGTGACTGTCATAATTTGATGTTCCGCTATATTTACAGTGTTTGTACATGAACTTTAGCACCACCTGCTGGTGGAATCTCCAAACTGCAAATGCAGGAACTGAGTTTAGACTTTGCGCTGTGATTATACGTGCTACTGAAACATCTTAGCCAATGACCTATTACTCAGGAAAATAGCAAATCGCTCTTTGCACCACTTCATTAACACACAATGCACACATAGTTTGCGTGCATACACCCACAGATAGCGCAAACACTTCCATTCACAGGCACTTGCGCTTTGTGCTCGCACGAAAATTGTGCTTCGAATTAGCACCCTCATGAAAATAGAGCCCATCAACTTTTAAAAATGAGCCTGGAGATACCCGTGTTACATTAGATTCATTGCACAGTGTCTTACTCATTGTTAACGCAACGACGTGTTTGGTGTAAGCAGCCCTTTTTGCACTGAACCGTAATACTAATACAAACTCATTTTATTTTTAATACAGTGTGCGTGACGTACTCTCGCTGCCAGACGAGTCCTGTTGGTCCGGTTCTGGAGACGAGCAGCCACTTTCTGGACTTTTTGGCTTGTCGCTCTTATGCTTTCGTTTTGGTCCCATCACCTAAACACACACACACATACACACAAACAAAAGCAGAACATTTTATACATCTTCACCTTTAAAATGCAGCTATGATATTTTTAATTATAAATACATTTCTTAGTCATTTCTGAAAAGTACATGCACACACAAATAGGTCAGGCATGCAAGTGAGTCAGTTGCCAAAGAGCACATCAAAACCAAAACCAAAAAAGGAAGTTGAAGATGAGACAGAGTGGTCATGTGACCAGTTCAGGCAGCCAGATGATTGGTTGCTTGGCAGTATGGTGATTGGGCGTTTGGAGAATGGACAGAGTGCAGGCGGCGATGATGAGACGGAAGCAGAAAGAGGGACTGTGGGTAGGTGGGAGGGTTTGAGAGGTGGGAACATACCTGGCTCAAGTAATTGTCCCTCCGGGAGCCCTGCTGGGTACTGAGACTAACTACACTGGCTGAACGTACCATAGGCGTCCTGTGGCGCACTTTGGTCTGAATGCAGCCATCTTTCTCGAACTGAATCAGATCGTTGAGCGGGTCCCACGGACGTGTGCTAGAACACAGAAACACACCAGCCTCACAGTAAACAGGCTATGGTGCAATGCACTTCCTGTCCAGGAGGTTGCAGTACAACACAACTGTCTGTGTGTACAGACATCAAAACAAATTGTTTTCAGTACATAAAGCATACAGTGAGGAAAATAAGTATTTGAACACCCTGCTATTTTGCAAGTTCTCCCACTTAGAAATCATGGAGGGGTCTGAAATTGTCATCGTAGGTGCATGTCCACTGTGAGAGACATAATCTAAAAAAAAAAATCCAGAAATCACAATGTATGATTTTTTAACTATTTATTTGTATGATACAGCTGCAAATAAGTATTTGAACACCTGAGAAAATCAATGTTAATATTTGGTACAGTAGCCTTTGTTTGCAATTACAGAGGTCAAACGTTTCCTGTAGTTTTTCACCAGGTTTGCACACACTGCAGGAGGGATTTTGGCCCACTCCTCCACACAGATCTTCTCTAGATCAGTCAGGTTTCTGGGCTGTCAGCTGAGAAACACGGAGTTTGAGCTCCCTCCAAAGATTCTCTATTGGGTTTAGGTCTGGAGACTGGCTAGGCCACGCCAGAACCTTGATATGCTTCTTACAGAGCCACTCCTTGGTTATCCTGGCTGTGTGCTTGGTCATTGTCATGTTGGAAGACCCAGCCTCGACCCATCTTCAATGCTCTAACTGAGGGAAGGAGGTTGTTCCCCAAAATCTCGCAATACATGGCCCGGTCATCCTCTCCTTAATACAGTGCAGTAGCCCTGTCCCATGTGCAGAAAAACACCCCCAAAGCATGATGCTACCACCCCCATGCTTCACAGTAGGGATGGTGTTCTTGGGATGGTACTCATCATTCTTCTTCCTCCAAACACGGTTAGTGGAATTATGACCAAAAGTTCTATTTTGGTCTCATCTGACCACATGACTTTCTCCCATGACTCCTCTGGATCATCCAAATGGTCATTGGCAAACTTAAGGCGGGCCTTGACATGTGCTGGTTTAAGCAGGGGAACCTTCCGTGCCATGCATGATTTCAAACCATGACGTCTTAGTGTATTACCAACAGTAACCTTGGAAACGGTGGTCCCAGCTCTTTTCAGTTCATTGACCAGCTCCTCCCGTGTAGTTCTGGGCTGATTTCTCACCTTTCTTAGGATCATTGAGACCACACGAGGTGAGATCTTGCATGGAGCCCCAGTCCGAGGGAGATTGACAGTCATGTTTAGCTTCTTCCATTTTCTAATGATTGCTCCAACAGTGGACTTTTTTTCACCAAGCTGCTTGGCAATTTCCCCATAGCCCTTTCCAGCCTTGTGGAGGTGTACAATTTTGTCTCTAGTGTTTTTGGACAGCTCTTTGGTCTTGGTCATGTTAGTAGTTGGATTCTTACTGATTGTATGGGGTGGACAGGTGTCTTTATGCACCTAATGACCTCAAATAGGTGCATCTAATTTAGGATAATAAATTGAGTGGAGGTTGACATTTTAAAGGCAGACTAACAGGTCTTTGAGGGTCAGAATTCTAGCTGATAGACAGGTGTTCAAATATTTATTTGCAGCTGTATCATACAAATAAATAGTTAAAAAATCATACATTGTGATTTCTGGATTTTTTTTTTTAGATTATGTCTCTCACAGTGGACATGCACCTACGATGACAATTTCAGACCCCTCCATGTTTTCTAAGTGGGAGAACTTGCAAAATAGCAGGGTGTTCAAATACTTATTTTCCTCACTGTATAATAAAAAAGGTATGTTTTATTTTGAGAATATTAAGTTATAAAAGCCTCTTCTGATACTATCTCACACACACACACACACACACATTTAAGTATTTCACATTGTGCTTAATTCATAATAAGTATTTTGTTTAAATACAGTTCCTTTATATAAGAGGGTGTGTAGAAGGGGATCTATAGTTTCTCGTTAGATTTACTGAATATACGTAGTCTGATCATTCATTATGAAGTGTCACAAACTTTTAGGGCTGTCGTGATTATGAAATTTGGCTGACGATTAATTCTCAAAACAATTATTGCGACTATGACGATTAATTGTCATGCCAATGTTCATAATTGTTTTGTGGATTTTCTCCCCGATTTGGAATACCCAATTCTCAATGTGCTCCAAGTCCTCGTGGTGGCGTAGTGACTCGCCTCAATCCGGATGGCGGAGGACGAATCTCATTTGCCTCCGCGTCTGAGACCGCCAATCCGTGCATCTTATCACGTGGCTTGTTGAGCGCGTTACCATGGAGACATAGCACGCGTGGAGGTTTCACGCTATTCTCCGCGGCATCCACGCTCAACTCATCGCGTCCTCAAGTCCATTGGAAAATGGCAGAAGATGATCTGATGTCATATCAGCATTGTCTGACTTACTCAGCGTATCGGTAATGCCACTCTCCGGTGGCAGGGTCTTGTTCGAACAAATGGGGCGTCCACTCCTCACATTTCACCTTGCGCTCGCGAGCTGCCTTCCTCTGAGCCTCCTCCAGGATGAACTTCTCATTGGTCGCCTCCGTTTGGTCCTTGTTATTTATGGCCCGCGTCACATGCTGCCACAACCTGAAGATTGACCGAAAGAGAGAGTGTTTTGGTCAATAATTTTCACATTTTGCAGTATTTTTCACTCAGGATAAGTTTAAAACAGAATAATATCGATATACAGTTGTGCTCAAAAATATATATATATATATATTTGCAACACAACTGGAGCTGGTCAAATTTGGTGACAAAGGGGAAAATTCACTGAGAATGAATTGCAGCCAGTAAAAGCATACAATTTTGCATGCACTGTCTGCGCTGGTTTAGCATGATACAATAAAGGAATTATGCAGATCAGACAGCAGCACAAACGCACCCACAAAATTGCTGCTGAACGCAATTTGCATGAGCAATTCTGATTGAAATCCTATCTGGATATATGCTAGATAATAACGCTCTACACCATCATTTGGAGCGGCTGTGGCTCAGGTGGCAGAGCGGGTTGTCCATTAATCACAGGGTTGGTGGTTTGATTCCTGGCCCACACGACTCCACATGCTGAAGTGTCCTTGGGTAAGACACTGAACCCCAAGTTGCTCCCAATGGCAGGCTAGCGCCTTGCATGGCAGCTCTGCTGTCATTGGTGTATGAGTGTGTGAATGGGTGAATGAGATGCAGTGTAAAGCGCTTTGAAAACCGCTATATAAGGGCAGACCATTTACCATTTGATCATTATTTGATGAATTACTGCTGATATGACTGATAGAAAATGCACACAAACATCTATTTTTAACTAAATTCCTATTATCTTCTGCTTTAATCTGGAGGTAATAACACGATGTAAATTGCACAGGGCAATTTTTGAATCTATAAGCCCATTTTGGTAACCAGCCCAGATCAGGATTATAACACATTTTGACCAGCGAATTTCCATTATTGTTCCAGGTGCTCGTAAAAACCGAATAAGGATTTTTAAATGTAAATTTGCAGAGATTGCACGCACACAAAGCTCACAAAAACCAATTTCTAGGCACTAAAATATTTCAGCTGTGCATAACTAGAAAAACCTACACAGTAAAATCATAATTTTCAAATTCCCTGATATTTTCAGGTTCTCCATGACTGTGAGGAAACCTGCCCAATCTTCAACAATAACATCTCCAGTTTGCCTGACATCAACATGCAGTGACAGATCACATGAAGCATACACATTTTATTTTGAGAGGTAATTTCTCATGTAGGTGATCATGTAATGAGTTGGCGTTACCTTTCGGACTCATACTCGCCCTGTTCCTCTGACGGGACAGTACAGCAGGTCAGTCTGCTCTGTCTCAGCTCGGGCGTCGGGTTCCAAAACATCTCCACCTCACCCGTCTTCTTATCTTTAATGAAGATTTCACTGTCCTATAAGCAAAACACATGCCTAAACAATACTCATGACACTCTCTGACATATCAAAGAGATAAAAGTGAACTTTCTTCCATGCATAGTCATAGTCGTGTTGCCAGACTTTCGACCATTCACTACAAGCCTGATCCACTTTGCAGTTTACTGTGGCCAAGAACCACTCACTTAGTTTGGAAGAGACCATCGGACTTGCATTTAAAGTGACCAAACACTTTGTCTTTTTTAATGTAACCTTTACAGGCAACTTCAGACAGCCTGTGGGCGATCTGTCTGCAGTTATGACTGTAATAAACACAGACATGCAGAACTCACCCAATGCCCCTCCAGTGTGGCCAGCACCTCTTTCCCAAGTTTTATCTTGCCGTTGATCTGATTTACGTTGTCACTGCTGCCGAGAAATGGCTAAGAAATCAGAGAGAAGACAGAAACATCACAATCATACAAATGATTACTACATAATACAAAAATAATGAGACAAAAGTGTATTTCATCAGATGAGTTTTTTGTTATTATTCATATGAAGTTGGAGACACGATGTATGTGCAGAAGGGGCACGTCCCCGCATAGTCAAATGTCTCTTTGCATGCTCTCGCTTCAATTAAGAACACTTGATTTATGCAAACAAAATAACAAAGTATGCTTTGAAGTGAGGATATAAATATGGATTAATATTTACATTTATGCATTTGGCAGACGCTTTTATCCAAAGCGACTTACAGTGCACTTATTACAGGGACAATCCCCCCGGAGCAACCTGGAGTTAAGTGCCTTGCTCAAGGACACAATGGTGGTGGCTGTAGGGATCGAACCAGCAACCTTCTGATTACCAGTTATGTGCGTTAGCCCACTATGCCACCACCAATATTGTCAGTGAACTGAGGAACACAGAGGAATAATAAAAAAAACTATCAACAAAAAGATTGTTGCAGATTACCGATTTAAAAAAAAGCAACAATCGGCACAGATTAATCGGTCAAACCGAAATATCGGTCTACCTCTACAAGGCATCCTCCCCGAGATGCTTTGTGTTTGGTACAGACGGAGTGCAGTTATCAGTTTGGCATTTGGTTAGATGTGTTGTGGCCTTTCTCTCAGACTCCCACTGTTGTTCTAAATGTCACAACAGCTTAAATAAACCTATATTAGCACAAAGCACACAGACCTTGAGTTTGAACTCCAGTTGAGCGCTGTAGCCCGTCTTCTCACAGGCGATGGTGATCTGACCGCCCAACTCAAGAGTCATAGTACCATACAGAATACCTACACACACAGAGAGAGAGAAAATGTGTCTGTTTATTTAGACGAGCGAATATTGTATCTAAATGTCAGTGTTTGTGTACGCATGGAAGATTTTTAACCAAAGTGACCAAAAAAATCATATTAATTGGTTGTAATAAACATTTGCTGAGAAAGCCCCTCAAATAACAATAATTTTATATATAAAGATTCACTAGTTATTTTTAGATAAATATATATATATAATACAAATTATAATTCAGATAATTAGAAAATTAAAAAGCATTACATTATTGTGGCAGATGAGTAAAGTATGGAAGCAATTCCATGCCACATATATTTGCAAAAATATAAAGTATTGCAAAATAAAATAAAGTTTTGCAAAAGAAAAAAAGTATTGAGCAAAAAAAAATTTTTTTTAAACAAAAATTAAGTATCACAAACGTAAAATAAAGTATCGAGAGAAAAAAAGAAAGTTTTGCAAACAAAAATAAAGAATTGCAAAATATAAATAAAATATAGCAAAAACCAAGATATAATTAATTGCAAAAATCAACGACTGTTGTAAAAGAAACTAAATAACTTTTATCCTTTTTTATCTCTGCAACAGATTTTTAGGCAGCAATGATTTTGCCACAGATCTTTTTCTTTGCAATGCTACTAATTATTTTGCAATGCTCCTTTTAATCTGCATTTCCATCACGTGTGAGCTCGTGATACCGTTTTGCCTTTGCGCTTCACTTTTCTGTGCGTTTCACTTTATGGCACTGTTTTGACGTGGGGGTGGAGTCAGGGATTGGGGCGTGTACAACGGGCTCAGTGATGCCTCCCTGGAAGTTACCTCATTAGCTTGAGACACGGATCAAACATCATGGCTGAGCACAGGCATGCAGGTGGATCTCAGGTATATAAAGTTGATTGTTTCCTTTTATTTAATCAGCATTAAATGTGTTTTAACTGCGTTTGCTTCAGATAAAAAAGTTAGAGATCAGTTAAAGCGGTGGATTTATTAGCCATACTCGCTAACATGCATCTGCAGTTTTTTCTCTCTCAATTGATTGGACTATTGATTGATTCTTATGTTTACTTTATAGATTATAATCGTCTGTACCATAGTATGTTGTCTTCTAAAAAAAATGTAACTCCATATTTAAAAATATATAAATAAATAGATGTTACATTATCACTGTTAAAGGAGACAATAAATAGATTACGAATAAAAAGTTAAACGATCGTAACAAATAAGCATCCCAGGAAACGATCTACAAACAATAAAAGAACATCACTTATAATGTTAATTGTGCAAAAGCAAAACAAATTTAACAGATTGATTCTTAAGAGTAGGTGCTGATAACCTGGTTATATCCTGCTCTACTCGAGGCAGAGAAACAGCAGGAGAAAGCTGTTGTTGTTGTTGCTGCTGCTGACCCGCCTGAATATGACCGAAGCTTTGAGTCAGAACACTAATAAGATTCGTCACAACATCTGGATATTCTCTCTGCTAAATGTGACATGGCAAATCATTACATGAGATGACCTAGATACACGTACATTTACTGTGAGCATTGTAAGAACTTAAGTAGCTTGTGAACAGGTTTGTTGAGCAATGGAGGAGTCAGGAGACAGCGAAGCAGGTTTGAAATCAGCACTTTAATTTCATTCAGGAACATACGACGGTCACCGCCGTAGAAATGTAAACATAAACAAAACAATATCACACTCAGTCTGTGGAGCTTTCTGGATCCACTCTCTCTCTCCCTCTCGACACTTGGCGTCCCTTTAAATGTCTCTCTCCGTATCACTATAACAAGACACTGGTGTTAGAGATAATTACAAACCAGGTGACAAGCCTTACCGCTCTCTCTCTCTCCGCAGACCGACACACGACCACGCCCCCCATGCCACATAGCTGTATAACGCAGGGTTAAGAGTATACAGGTGAAACTCGAAAAATTAGAATATCGTGCAAAAGTTCATTAATTTCAGTAATTCAACTTAAAAGGTGAAACTAATATATTATATAGACTCATTACAAGCAAAGTAAGATATTTCAAGCCTTTATTTGATATAATTTTGATGATTATGGCTTACAGCTTATGAAAACCCCAAATTCAGAATCTCAGAAAATTAGAATATTGTGAAAAGGTTCAGTATTGTAGGCTCAAAGTGTCACACTCTAATCAGCTAAACACCTGCAAAGGGTTCCTGAGCCTTTAAATGGTCTCTCAGTCTGGTTCAGTTGAATTCACAATCATGGGGAAGACTGCTGACCTGACAGTTGTGCAGAAAACCATCATTGACACCCTCCACAAGGAGGGAAAGCCTGAAAAGGTAATTGCAAAAGAAGTTGGATGTTCTCAAAGTGCTGTATCAAAGCACATTAATAGAAAGTTAAGTGGAAGGGAAAAGTGTGGAAGAAAAAGATGCACAAGCAGCAGGGATGACCGTAGCCTGGAGAGGATTGTCAGGAAAAGGCCATTCAAATGTGTGGGGGAGCTTCACAAGGAGTGGACTGAGGCTGGAGTTACTGCATCAAGAGCCACCACACACAGACGGGTCCTGGACATGGGCTTCAAATGTCAAACGTCTTACCTGGGCTAAAGAAAAAAAGAACTGGTCTGTTGCTCAGTGGTCCAAAGTCCTCTTTTCTGATGAGAGCAAATTTTGCATCTCATTTGGAAACCAAGGTCCCAGAGTCTGGAGGAAGAATGGAGAGGCACACAATCCAAGATGCTTGAAGTCCAGTGTGAAGTTTCCACAGTCTGTGTTGGTTTGGGGAGCCATGTCATCGGCTGGTGTTGGTCCACTGTGCTTTATTAAGTCCAGAGTCAACGCAGCCGTCTACCGGGACATTTTAGAGCACTTCATGCTTCCTTCAGCAGACAAGCTTTATGGAGATGCTGACTTCATTTTCCAGCAGGACTTGGCACCTGCCCACACTGCCAAAAGTACCAAAACCTGGTTCAATGACCATGGTATTACTGTGCTTGATTGGCCAGCAAACTCGCCTGACCTGAACCCCATAGAGAATCTATGGGGCATTATAAGAAGAAAGATGAGAGACATGAGACCAAACAATGCAGAAGAGCTGAAGGCCGCTATTGAAGCATCTTGGTCTTCCATAACACCTCAGCAGTGCCACAGGCTGATAGCATCCATGCCACGCCGCATTGAGGCAGTAATTAATGCAAAGGGGCCCAAACCAAGTACTGAGTACATATGCATGATTATACTTTTCAGAGGGCCGACATTTCTGTATTTAAAATCCTTTTTTTTTATTGATTTCATGTAATATTCTAATTTTCTGAAATTCTGAATTTGGGGTTTTCATAAGCTGTAAGCCATAATCATCAAAATTATATCAAATAAAGGCTTGAAATATCTTACTTTGCTTGTAATGAGTCTATATAATATATTAGTTTCACCTTTTAAGTTGAATTACTGAAATTAATGAACTTTTGCACGATATTCTAATTTTTCGAGTTTCACCTGTATACTCTTAACCCTGCGTTATACAGCTATGTGGCATGGGGGGCGTGGTCGTGTGTCGGTCTGCGGGAGAGAGAGAGAGCGGTAAGGCTTGTCACCTGGTTTGTAATTATCTCTAACACCAGTGTCTTGTTATAGTGATACGGAGAGAGACATTTAAAGGGACGCCAAGTGTCGAGAGGGAGAGAGAGAGTGGATCCAGAAAGCTCCACAGACTGAGTGTGATATTGTTTTGTTTATGTTTACATTTCTACGGCGGTGACCGTCGTATGTTCGTGAAAGAAATTAAAGTGCTGATTTCAAACCTGCTTCGCTGTCTCCTGACTCCTCCATTGCTCAACAAACCTGTTCACAAGCTACTTAAGTTCTTACAATGCTCACAGTAAATGTACGTGTATCTAGGTCATCTCATGTAATGATTTGCCATGTCACATTTAGCAGAGAGAATATCCAGATGTCGTGAC
Source organism: Xyrauchen texanus (assembly GCF_025860055.1). Lineage (NCBI taxonomy): Eukaryota > Metazoa > Chordata > Actinopteri > Cypriniformes > Catostomidae > Xyrauchen > Xyrauchen texanus. The sequence continues at coordinate 2,431,186 of NC_068322.1, forward strand.
GAATCTTATTAGTGTTCTGACTCAAAGCTTCGGTCATATTCAGGCGGGTCAGCAGCAGCAACAACAACAGCTTTCTCCTGCTGTTTCTCTGCCTCGAGTAGAGCAGGATATAACCAGGTTATCAGCACCTACTCTTAAGAATCAATCTGTTAAATTTGTTTTGCTTTTGCACAATTAACATTATAAGTGATGTTCTTTTATTGTTTGTAGATCGTTTCCTGGGATGCTTATCTGTTACGATCGTTTAACTTTTTATTCGTAATCTATTTATTGTCTCCTTTAACAGTGATAATGTAACATCTATTTATTTATATATTTTTAAATATGGAGTTACATTTTTTTTAGAAGACAACTGTGGAGCGGAGGGGGGCGGGGCCGGTCGGAATATCGCGCGCCCGGTCCCCAATCAGCCTGATGAGGCGCGCGAGGGATAAAGGCGGCCGGTGACGATTGTTCGGGAGAGAGAGAATTACGGACATGTCCGTCATGTGTGTTTGTTTATGTGGTTTTGAGTTTCTCATTAAAATATAATTTATGTTGACAAGCCGGTTCTCGCCTCCTCCTTGCCCATCCTTCAACTATTTTACATTGGTGCCGAAACCCGGGAAGGAGGAGGGATGCCCGTCGCAGAGTCCTCGACACTGCCGTCCACCCAGGGGAGCGCCGCTGCCATCTGCCGGGTGACGGAGTAGCCCGGATGCGGGGTACGGCCGTCGTCCGCGGGGCAAGTGGGGACTGGATACCCCGACCGCCTGGAGCGAGGAGCCGCTGCCGGGCGGAGGAGTGCCCTGCCGTCCCCAGAGACGCGGAGGGGTCGAGGGAAGACCGCCGTCCGCGAGGAGGAGGGAAGAAACTCTCCGACCGCCCAGAGCGGTAGAGCCGCTGCCAGGGGCGGAGGAGTGTCCCCATTTGCCGCCAGAAAAGCGGAGGCGCGTTCTACCCGCTGGGGGTCGGCGGTTTCACTCCGGTTCGCCCGGTGTTGGAGCGGCTGTCGTCCGCCTGAGTGTGGAGGAGTGTTCGAGGACCACGCGACGGTACATCAGAGAACCGGTGAGTGAGCTTTTTCTCTCTCTCCTCTCTCTCTCCCTGTCGCACCGTGTTGGCCTTTTCCCGCACCTATTTTTTTTTTGTTGTTGTCTTCCCCTCCTGTCTCCTCCCAGGGCGAGGAAGGCGGGGATGACCACGCGGAGCATAAGATACATCCCGCCCCAGGGATAGGGGGGTGTACGTCATGCCGGTGGCACCCGGCCTGAGATAACGCCGGGAGGAGTGTGGAGCGGAGGGGCGGGGCCGGTCGGAATATCAGCGCCCGGTCCCCAATCAGCCTGATGAGGCGCGCGAGGGATAAAGGCGGCCGGTGACGATTGTTCGAGAGAGAGAATTACGGACATGTCCGTCATGTGTGTTTGTTTATGTGGTTTTGAGTTTCTCATTAAAATATAATTTATGTTGACAAGCCGGTTCTCGCCTCCTCCTTGCCCATCCTTCAACTATTTTACAACAACATACTATGGTATAGACAATTATAATCTATAAAGTAAACATAAGAATCAATCAATAGTCCAATCAATTGAGAGAGAAAAAACTGCAGATGCATGTTAGCGAGTATGGCTAATAAATCCACCGCTTTATCTGATCTCTAACTTTTTTATCTGAAGCAAACGCAGTTAAAACACATTTAATGCTAATTAAATAAAAGGAAACAATCAACTTTATATACCTGAGATCCACCTGCATGCCTGTGCTCAGCCATGATGTTTGATCCGTGTCTCAAGCTAATGAGGTAACTTCCAGGGAGGCATCACTGAGCCCGTTGTACACGCCCCAATCCCCTGACTCCACCCCCACGTCAAAACGGTGCCATAAAGTGAAACGCACAGAAAAGTGAAGCGCAAAGGCAAAACGGTATCACGAGCTCACACGTGATGGAAATGCAGATTAAAAGGAGCATTGCAAAATAATTAGTAGCATTGCAAAGAAAAAGATCTGTGGCAAAATCATTGCTGCCTAAAAATCTGTTGCAGAGATAAAAAAGGATAAAAGTTCTTTAGTTTCTTTTACAACAGTCGTTGATTTTTGCAATTAATTATATCTTGGTTTTTGCTATATTTTATTTATATTTTGCAATTCTTTATTTTTGTTGCAAAACTTTCTTTTTTTCTCTCGATACTTTATTTTACGTTTGTGATACTTAATTTTTGTTTAAAAAAAAATAATTTTTTTGCTCAATACTTTTTTCTTTTGCAAAACTTTATTTTATTTTGCAATACTTTATATTTTTGCAAATATATGTGGTATGGAATTGATCCAATAGTAAAGCATTGATTAGGCTTTATAAGTCATTATAATGTTTATTGAACATCAGCTTATCGTTGACCTACAGTCCACAGCACCACTTTGATTGCGTTGTGTCTTAACGAAAGTCTTTAGGTCGATTTGTCAAGTTAAACAAAGTCTGAAACATAAATACAATTCATAAGTTTCCTGCATTCAGAATTGCGCTATGTCGAGGTGTGATTGAACGCAGGAGCGCGTCCTCATCTTGCGCTGTCGCTGCTGTCAATCCCGAGCTCTGACGTACTGACGTAGTAGCAGAAGAAATCTGGAAAAATTAATTAAATCATTGTTGTAGCGATGTGTGTGTGGGCACCCGGAATTGTACGACACAACGTCACACATGTACAGAGACCGGACGAAAAAACACATCGCTTGGAGGAAAGTGAGCGAGGAAGTTGGACTACCTGGTAAGTTCTGAAAATATGTGCGTCTACTTGATTCCAGCTATTGGATGCACTTTACTATGAACCTAAGTCGTAGAAGCCCCTCCTCCTGTCCTTTTCCGGAAGAGAAGGGGGAATACTCGTGGGTTCGCGTGCTGAAAATGTTCTTCGCGCTGTCTATGAATGCACCATAAGTCACCATTTTCATTGAATGTAAATAAAATGCAATGAAAGTAAATGGCGACTAAGACTAACATTCTGCTTAACATCTCCTGTGTTTGGAACAACATCAGGGTGGGTAAATGATGACAGAATTTTCAGGGGGGTAAATCCCTTTACACAATGACCTGTTAATAAGCATTATATGCTTTTTAATGTTATAATATATTGATAATGTTATCTATTTAAAAGTCCTATCCTGCACATAACTAGTCCTTAAATATTACTAGACGAAAGCAAACATACCTAGATGTGTTCCTACAGAAGACAACGAGGACAGGGTGTTAGTCAGTGAGGGTTTTAATATGTATGTATGTGTGTGTGTGTGTGTGTGTGTGTGTGTGTGTTTGTGTGAGCAGACAAACCTTTGCAGTGAGCGTAGGGCATGTTCATCACATAGTCTTCCCCTCTGTTGAGAAATGTCAGTCTGGCTTCACCGTCCAAGATCGCTGACAGAGAGTTTCCTGAAACACACAAACACAGCTCTTGTTCATGTGTGCATGTGCTGACAGTTTAAACAAAATGCATTTATGGTTATACTGTATTTATTGTCACTGCATCTCATGTCTCACCGTAAAACTTGGACTTGGCCAGAATGCTGCCGCTGAGACAAAAGCCGTCCTTCCTGTTACTGACATAAAACGCTGAGACAGGGGGATGATGGGATACCTGGAGGAAAACAGACACATTGAGTCCATTATCTTAAAGTTGCAAGGTTTAAGACAAAACGCATAGAATAAAAGTGGATAATATTGCCGCACCTGTTCTGCGATGTAGAAGGTTTTGCTGTTTGTCCTGTTGTTGAGCCACAAACAACGAAATGTTTCTCCAATAATGGGGTTGTACGGTTTCTTTAAACCCTAAAATTGACATATGAAAATATGACGTCAAATGAGATTCAGGACATGTCAGTCGCACTTGAAAGAAATGTGTGTTTTTACCTTTGGCTTCTTGTAGAATCCTGAAATGTACCATTTGACCACTTTCTTCAAACGGTTGTAGGCGTTCTCCTCCACAGCAGCTCTGAGCAAGCCAACAAAACACAAGCAGAAAATTCTAGGTTTTATCCCATTACAAAGCATTTACTCACAAATAGTAAATTATAACTAATAATTCCAATTCCTAAAATCTGATTGGATTTGCTATATTAATAGCCACTGTAAAAAAGCTGTTATAAAAGGGATAGTTACGACTTCTGATTTGCCACTTCCTGTTACACTTGTCGCAAAATGCAGATAAGCGCACACACTTTATAATAACAACGAACCAATGCTTGAAATGAACTTTTCTATTAAGGTTCAATAATTGGCCACTTTCGGGGGCATTTTTTGACCTTTATGAGGGCATATGTTCTCAAATCTTATATATGAAAAACATTATATATCAAATACTTACATTTAACCAAATTATTAACACTAATTATCTGAGTCGCACTAAGCACAGCACTACATGCAATGACTGAGCGCTAATTCTAAGAGCACATTTTTTTCCCAGCGCAAGTGGGCATGGGTGGGAGTGTTTGCGCTATCTGTAGGTGTACGCATGTGAACTGGGGGACTATTGTATGTTAATGAAGGCGTGCAAAGCAGTTTGCTATTTTCCTGAGAAATAAGTAATTGCGCTAAGACTTTTCAGTAGCATCACGTCTAATCACGGCGCAAAGTCTAAACTCAGTTCCTGTATTTGCAGTTTGGAGATTCCACCAGCAGGTGGTGCTAAAGTTCATGTCCAAATTCTGAAAATATGGTGGAAGATCATAGTGGGGCCAGTGGTGGCTCAGCGGTTAAGGCTCTGGGTTACTGAATGAAAGGTCAGGGGTTCAAGCTCCACCACTGCCAAGATACCAGTGTTGGGCCCTTGAGCAAGACCCTTGACCCTATCTGCTCCAGGGGTGCTGTTTCATGGCTGACACTGTGCTCTGACCCCAGCTTAGTTGGGATATGCGAAAACAACTGCATTTCATTGGCTCTGTACCTGTACTCTGCAAAATAACAATAAAGTTGAATCTTAATCTTAATCTTAATCTTAATGAAGTCCCTGATAATTAGTCCACTTGTGTCAGGGATTCAGCACACTCGGCCCCTAATCAGACTGATCAAGCCCAAGATGGGATAAGGCCGACCGGAGACAGCAGTTCAGGAGAGAGTGAGTTACAGACAGCTGTTATTAAATTGTTAAAATATTATTTATATTGTACGCTTCCTAATTGATCTGGTTGCTAGAGAGGGTAGAGTCACATAGGGTTCTCACTCTTGGTTGTGCGCAAGGCGAGTTGTGCGTGGATGCCTCGACCCACGCTAGGTCTCATCTAGCCACACGTCTCAGACGTGGAGGCAACTGAGATTCGTCCTCCACCACCCGGATGGTGGCACTTCGCCACCACGAGCACTTGAAACGCATTGGGAATTGGGGAGAAAAAGTGAAAAAATCCACAACTGCATTCATGATCTAATTTATACTGTTGAAACTAGCATTGATCAATCTGATTAAAAATACTTACATTCTCTATTATTTAATGGTGCGTAAATTAAACATATTACATGCATATTAAAGAAGCACATCACTGTCATAGAATATATGCAGTTAAAACCTGATATTCAACAAGGATGCATTTAATGCACAAAAGAATGTAAGTGCATATTTCTATTCTTCTAATTCACTGCATTCAGTCCATTTACACTACCAACCTCTTATGAATGTGCTGTCTTTGTTTATGTTGCATGCGATTGACAGGGAATGGACTATATAATAGGACTATATAACTTGACACAGCCCACCTACGCCTAGATTTAGTGCATACTTGCACAGAAATATCAAAACTTCACGGCCATGCCCATTGACTTTGCGCTTATTACTTAAAGCATAGCGCTGCGCTTATAGTCCCTTATGTTTTATGCAATAGGTACAGTACATCCATGAATTTCGGGGGCATTTTTGTCCAGAGCCCCTGTTAATTTCTGACCCTGCAATGAACCATTTACAAACATCAATTTATGTAATATCGGCTACAATTTGGTCATTGGCCATGACTTAAAAAATCTCTATGTGTACGTGTCTGTGTTGTCTTACTCTGACAGGAAGTCAGCGTGGTAGTAGTAATCGGACAGTTTGTCCAGGAAGGAGCGGGGCTCCAAAATGAAGGTGGGCAGCACCACTTTGGACAGATCCATACCGGGTCGAACCTGCTTCAGTAGAGTCCAGATCAGAGATTTATTCTCCTCTGATACCGTCTCTGTCTGCGATGCCTCGCCAGCCTGAAACACACACAAAGACTGAATGAGCAGATGGTGTCATATCTATCACAGATTTCACACACATTCATCTCACCAGCTGTCTTCGGTAAAAATAGACGTTTGGATATTATGTATTTGCGTTTGTGCGTCAACAAATCTCCCCTACAGCCAAACGTGTGTGCAGAGAGGACTTTAATAATTCAATATGATTTATTTATCTATTATTTACAAAATATTAATGCTGCAATACATGACTCTTCTGTGCATATATTTATTTATTAATTTATTTTAATTCCCTTTTCTCCCAATTTGGAATGCCCAATTCCCACTTCTTAGTAGGTCCTCTTGGTGGCACGGTTACTCACCTCAATCCAGGTCTCAGTTGTCTCCGCTTCTGAGACCGCCAATCTGCGCATCTTATCACGTGACTCATTGTGCATGACACCGGAGACTCACAGCATATGGAGGCTCATGCTACTCTCCACTATCCACGAACAAACTACCAAGTGCCCCATTGAGAGTGAGAACCACTAATCGTGTCCACGAGGAGGTTACCCCATGTGACTCTACCCTCCCTAGCAACCAGGCAGATTTGTTGCTTAGGAGACCTGGCTGGAGTCACTCAGCATGCCCTGGATTCAAACTTGCGACTCCAGGGGTGATAGTCAGCGTCAGTACTCACTGAGATACCCAGACCCTCCCTAGCAACCGGGCCATTTTGATTGCTAAGGACACCTGGCTGGAGTCGCAACCCAGGCCCCCTCTTCTGTGCATATTTAACATTTCCTTGTTGTATATACTGCTCAAATGTTCAGTTGCCATTTAACTTTAGAGTATAAATCATTTACACACACACCTCTCCGAGCTCCTCGTGGCTCTGCTCTATGTACGGCGTCTCCTGCAGCGTCTCGTTCGGGTCCAGGTCGATGTACGAGTCTTCCTGGCGCTCCGATGTGTCACTGTCGCTCTCTTCGCTCTTCTCCAACACTTCATTCTCCCATTCCTCCGGCTCCTGCTCATTCTCACGGTCAGACTTATCCGAGTACAGATCAGGATCCTTAAACTGATCGCTGTCATTAAACCTGATAAATCATACAAACTCACTGTTATTATTAATCACTATGTGATTTTTTTTTTAATGTTATATAATAAAAATAATTAGCAGCTACGAGTACATGTAAAGAAAACATCATAGTGCTCACTTGCTGTACGTCCAACATTAAAAATGCATTTGAAGCGTATGAACTGTCACTTTTGATCAACACGGAATAAAATATTCATCTAAAGAGCCCGTAACATGACAAGATTTTTAGATACTTAAACGCTTACTGAAAGCCCTGCATGTTGTGTGCTCTCAGCAGACTGTAGAAGTTAATGTGCGAATGTTCTGCAGTCTGAGTCGTCTCCTCTTTGCCGTCTCTGATCATCGTTCTCTTCAACAAACTTGAGCATTTCAGGGCCAATTCAAGAGCGTCCATCCAACAGCGACCTACACACACAGTTTTATTAAAGGCTGCACCATCAAGTGTATCTTGATATACATGGTTTAACAGGGCGCATTTAAGTCTATCTTACCATCTGACTCTGATGCTGCTCTGAATATCAGGTGGCTGCTGGGTAACGGTTGAGTGATGGACCCCACAGCTTCGCCTTTAGGACCCTGAATCCAACACAAGCACATAAAAGTTTAAATCCATCAATGCAAATGAGAATAATATTAAGAACCGTTATTATTGGCTACCCTACTATGTTTACCTAGTTGTAATATTAAATAATAACTAGATAATAAAGTTTGTAGAGACAAACTTTGATGTTGGCTTATAAAAACTTTGTCTGAAAGTTTATATAGACATTACATTAAGACAAACAACCAGCTAGCTAGAGGAACCATCAGATAGATAGATATATAGATAGATAGATAGATGCTAGCATGTTATAGCATGTAGCTAGTTGTTTTTAACATGTTTTACCATGTTGCTAGGAATTACTAACATGTTTTAGCATGTATCTATGTGTTGCTAGCATGTAGCTAGGGATTTTTAGCATGTTATTAGGCATTGATAGCATGTTTTAGCACATAGCTAGGTGTTGGTAGCATGTAGCTAGGCATTTCTAGCATGTTTTAACATATTGCAAGATGATGCAGCTACGGATTGATAGCATGTAGCTAGGCATTGCTAGCATGTTTAGCATATTGCTAGGTGTTGCTAGCATGTAACTAGGCATTTCTACCATGTTTTTAGGCATTGCTTGCATGAATTTAGACATTGCTAGCATGTTTAGCAAATTGCTAGGTGTTGCTAGCATGCAGCTAGGCATTTCTAGCATGTTGTAGCATGTTTCCAGGCATTTATTTCACATTGTTAGGCATTGCTTGCACATTTGAACATATTGCTAGGCGATGCAGCTATGGGTTGATAGCATGTAGCTAGGCATTTCTAACATGTTTTACCATGTTTCCAGGCATTGCTTGCATGTTTTAGGCATTGCAAACCTGTTTAGCATATTGCTAGGTGTAGCTAGCATGTTGCTAGGCATTGCTAGCATGTATTTATGTGTTGTTAGCATGTAGCTAGGGATTTCCAGCATGTGATTAGGCATTGCTAGCATGTTTTAACATGTAGCTAGGCATATCTAGCATGTTGCTAGGTGTTACTAGCATGTTTAAGCTAGTGACAAGCCAACATAACATAAGCCAACATGTAAAGCACCTTTCATGCATCAAGTGCAACTCAAAGTGCTACACATATCATAAATATATATTACAAAAATGAAAATAAATTTCTTTCAAATTGAAATAATTTGAATTTTTATAATATAATAAACAGTAAAACATTAATTTACACTAAAATAAAAATTCACACATACATGCATCCCTACATATAAACCATGCTAAATATCCATAACAATTCAAAAATATTCATCTAAAACGTCAACACAGAGCTGTCGTTCTCTCTCCGGTACCTTGACGGCCCATATGGACTGTTCTAGCGGGTGGAAGAGCTTGAAGCAGAACCCGTCCTTTTTAGATGGTCTTTCAATGAGCTCGCAGGCATTGAGCAGCACGGTACCGACCCATTGGCCATTCTTATTGGTCTTATAGATGAGCAGAACACCTGGCTTCAGCACACACCACAGCTTGGTCCAACTCTTCAAAGTGCCACGGATCTGAATGAGAGAATCAACAGGATTCATCCGGGCCCTTTCATGAGCACAGACCAAATTAAACGTGTTTATGTGAACACACCTTGAGCCAGTCGGCCATGACGATGACAGACGGATCAGTGATCGTGCTGAGCAGTTCTTTAGCAGCCCGTTTCTTCTCTTCTCTGTAGTTCTTCTTTTGTACCTGAATGAACACACAAGCAAAATATTGTAAATTATCATCATTGATCATCAACTGCATTGAAAGTTTCTGTTGATTTTTCTTTACCTTGAGTGACTCCTTCTTGGTGAGTTTGTTTCCAGATGCTGATACATCCTTATCTGAGCCATTATAAAGCTTGGTTTCTGACTGCAAAACAGAAAAGTGTTAGTAACATATACTGTACACAGCAGTGTTTCCCAAACTGGGAAAGCAAAATACCTTGTGCGAATGTTGTCAACGCATTAGCAAAGGGTTTGCAAAAGGATGTTTAATGTTTGGAGGGGTGTCGTGAGGATGCACGCTCTGTGCTGAGTTTCCCAATCAGTGGGAGAAAGATAAGGGAGGAGCCGTGGACACCAGAGAGAGGGAGAGAGACGCACGCGGCCGCTGTGTGTGTGTGTGCGTGTCTGTGTGTTTTATGTTATGTTTAAGTTCCTTTGTATAACTAAAGTTTACGTTGACTACTCAGCCGGTTTTCGCCTCTTCCTTTCCCATCCTTGAACCATGTTACATTGGTGCCGAAACCCAGGAAAGGAGGGGGAGGCACCTTGTCCAGGAGAACTTGCCGCTACTGTCCGCTAGGAAGGGCGGAGGAGCCGCTGCTATCCGCCATGGGACGGAGGAGTTGCTGCCATCCGCCAGGGGATAGAGGAGGAAACACTGCCATCTGGCAGGGGGTGGAGGAGTCATTGCCATAAACCAGTGGACGGAGGAGCTGCTGCCATCAGCCAGGGGGCGGAGGAGCGGCTGAGGACCGGGTGGGCAGCGTGCCTGCGGGAGCAGAAGAAGAGGGTTTTCTTTTCTCTCACTGACTCTCCCGCTCGCCCTTTCTCTCTCCCCTATTCCTCCCCACCTCTCTCTCAGATTCTCAGGATTCTCTCAGATGATGGAAGAGTGTGATGAGGAGGAGGGCGTGGCTGTGCATGCTACACTTAAAGTGTGATTTCCCCTTACCTGAGGAAACGACTTGAAGGTGTTGCATATAATCCTTTAGACCCATGGTACTCAACAGGTGGCCCGCAGGCAGCATCCAGCCCACAAACCATCTTTTTGTGATCATTTTGGATTTGTGTGTGGCTTATTTGAGACTTTCCTACCAGGTTTTGTTTCACAGATTGCTTTGTTTTTAGGAAGTCCTCTTTAGCAAATCACATTGAGCTTTTAATCCACCAATCATAACCAATCATTGCATAGAGCGCTCGGATGTTTAGACAGTGACGCAATTTGATCAAAATCCATCGGAGGGTCAGATAACTTGGCGGGCATTATCAAATCATCCACTGTATTACATTAAATAAACAAATCACATAGTCACGGGAGACTCTGAGAAGTGGTGGTATGTGAGAAAATCTGCCGGTACTCTGCTGCCTAATTTAGAGAAGTGCAGGTACTGTGTACCAGTGAGTACCCGCCCACTTCAAGCACTGGTAATTCTGATCCTCTGCTAATCAACACACACCCCCTGGTTCTCCCGTCACCTTTCAGATGTTCTTCACTATGTTTAATTAATGACAGCTGGGCTGAAGATGCTAGCAGAATGTCCAACTAGCATCGATCTGATTCCAGTGTCAGAGGAAATATAAGCAAAATCGGACAAAACCTCCTTTTGGAGACATTTTGGAACGTTTTTATTTAAATAATGATTTTTTAAAATTCAAATAATGCATAATTTATAATTGGCTATATATACAAACAATAGAAGTCTATGTTTTGTCCCAATTTAGCTGAGCAAACATCTCTGTGTTTGTGTGTTTACCTTGCTCTTGGATATAGAGTGTGACGAGTCCTCTTTCAGAGGCAGGATGTCCTCTTTGCCACGATCAAAACCTGCAAAAACAAGAAAACTCAACATTATCACTGAACTAGACTGTCAAGGTAGGAGCTGTTAAGTAAGGGATAATCTACAGTTAGTCAGTCATTACCGCAAAATAAACCTCTGACGGGGTGGTCATCGCCCTGAATGGGTTTATTTACATGGCTACTTACCAAATAAATAATTAAATGCACATTAAATAATGATTTGATTTGAAATTCCATTATTATGTGAGAAGAAAGAGAGAGTCTCCAGAAACAATTAATTCCACCTCAGGTTTGTCTCATATTGTGGGTTTTTGTGTGAAAATGACCGTCTGACTGCTCATTATCTGTCTTATTACACTACTACTGGCCAAATAAATAAACAAATGGACATGAAATAGAGATTTCAGGAAATATTATTTGATTTGCTTACTTGTAGAGATCGCACAGTGATATAAGAAGTTGGAAAGATGACTCGCAATACCTGGATGACCAGTCTGATATCACTTGATATCATCAGATGTGCGGTTATTTCTCAGAAAAAGTCAGACCACTAGATGGCACAAGTGACCAATCAGAATTGAATTTTCCAGAGAGCCATGTAAATAAGCACATATATGGGCCTGGCCGTTCAATCGCGCAATATTTTGGGCATTTTAAAATTGTGAGCATCAATCAACATCAAGAGATGTCCACTTGTGTGATTTACAAAAAGTGTTAGCTTTCCTTTTGTGTCAGTTCCTAATTATAATGGTCATTGATAAAAATGAGAGTTTAAAATATTTCATGATTTAAACTTAAAATGTCATGTGGTGTAACCATCAATTAAAATGTTTCCTCAACTTGATTGGATATATGATATACTCTAATATATGATTGGAGCCGCATCTGAAGCTAAAAGAGCATACAGTTATGGTGCGTTCACGACATATCGGAATTACAGGACTCATAGAATTCATCATTTTAAGTTGTAAACTCAGAATTCCAGGAACGCTCCGACTTGAATTAGGCTGCTTTAATTAGGTCTGCTGGAACCAGAAACATCTATCATGATCTATAACTCTGCAATAAATTGAATAGCATCTATACTAATATTATATTATTTGTTTCCCTGTCTCAACCTTGGGACTCCTATCCTGAGGTCACCAGAACCAGCTGGATCCAGCTCCATTCCGGCTTCGTCTTGGACTGCACTGCTATGTGTCGCTGTGTGATGATGACTAATAGCAGCCGGTGCCAGCCAAACCTCACTTCAGTCTATTACGATGGACTTCAGAGGATGAACTGATGCCAACTCCAACCATAAGACATGGGATAATTCATATGCCACTGCCTGAACCTTGGACTTAGGATAGACCACACCAAAATTACCAGCTGGTTGAACTACGATGCAACTCACTGATCTCGGCCTGCATCACCTCGGTATCTTAATGCCTGATCTTCTGTAAAGCTGCTTTGAAATGATGTGTGCTGTGAAAAGCGCTATACAAATAAACATTTCTTGACTTGTCCGATGTGACGTCATGTATAAAGAACCAAAATGCCAGCGGTTAAAGGTAGTTTACATATATTTACGTATGTTTGATATTACATTTTATTGTCGTCAATTTGAAAGAATACACAGAATTAATTAATTCAATGTTTTGATTAAATATTTTCCTGTCATCAACAACAAAGCAAAACATCAGATTTTGAATTACTAGTGTTGCCATAGAAACAAATAATCCCTCAGTGTGAGAACTTGAGTAGAATCTCTGTGTTGTCATGCCACAATTACAGTGAGTCTTGGCACTGAGGCCAAGCAAAATAAAACTTTAAAAATTACAATGATTATTTCCCAAAAAGTGAGAGGAATATGTGCATGTGCGTGCCACAGACAGATGCGTTAATTAAGATTAAAAGTAGTGGAAACGTAGAAAATTGCATCTCAAGGTTCCTGTATTCTGTTGTGCTTCCTCCTAAGTGTCAGTGAGCGGTTCTCATTCTGGCTGCGCTGCCACCTATTGACCCGGCTGATAAAAACAGATGTACTTCAAGCTGGAATTATCTATGTTAGGCAAATCTGTACTTTTATTATGGAATTTACATATACATTAAGGGGCATGATTAGTTGCGTTAATTTTTTTAAATAATTCTAATAAATATAACATGTTACAAACATTTTACGCAATTAATAATGCCTCCTATCACGTACGTTAAACTTTAAATTCTTATTACACAAAACTATCACAGTAAGAGAAAGGTTCCAATACAGAGCACCACCAAACTGCTTATGTGCATCCTGAATGCAAAATAAAGCGCTTTAATGTAACCGGAGTGTTTCACGGCGATCCTCGCTGCACATTCAAAAGTGCAAAACTGCAAGATAATGAGGCAGGTGCACATCAAGTTCACAATATCAGGTAGTTTAAACCTTTTTTTCTAAAACAATTTATTCAAGCAGTGTCAGACAGAATCAGCAAAAGACTTAATTAACCCATCTCTCCAAAGCCAGTGGCGGAGCTAGGGGGTGGCCGTGGCCATCATGGACCAAAGCCTGGCCACCCCACTCGAAATTGCTGTTTTAGTCATTTTTTGGGGTAATTTTTTGGCACAATTTAGTTCTTTAGAGGTAAAATCATCTCTGGACAAATGTACAAACTTAACATGTGCGCAAACCAAGGTCGCCAAACCTCTCCGTCCCGAGGTGTCATTGTATCCACAACCCCACCCCCCACAGTCTGACGATATAAAAATGCTGACAGAACATTTCTGTGCCACCACAGACTGATCACTTGCCCCTTTGAAAAACACCTGGCCACCCATTTGAAAAACTCCTGGCTCCGCCCCTGTCCAAAGCACCTCACAAGTATAGATTTAACGTCCGACAGTGATCGACATAAAATGTTTTGTTGATATATATGTGCATGAATGGACTTAACTTAAGCAATAAACTTCTTGCAGAAGTTTTTACTGTTATGACTATTATTGAGATTAGCATAGCTAGCTATAATCACGCAAAAACAATCTCAATTATTCAATTAATTTGAGAATTGTCTCCCATTATAACCACCATCACTAAAAATATTATTGTTAAAAGTTGACCCAACTACCCGACTAGCTGATCAGTCGACCACCCTGGGACATTCCTACAGTAGTTGGTATCATTTTGAAACTGTGTGAATTTTAACATTTATTGACTAGCCCCATTCACATCCATTGTAAGTGCCTTAATCCCAAAGTATACTTCGGTTAGATGCATCAGCATAGTGCTCAAGAACCTAACGCATGCGGCCCGATTTTTGTAACTTTACCTCTCTGAACATGTAGAATGCGTATGCGTTTGGAATTATTTGCCCTATTTAGTGGGTCCACAAGGTGGCAACACTCACATTTGAGCCATTGCTTTCACAAAAAAGAGCTAGACAAAGATGTAACTGCTGCTAAACATCAAGAGACAAAGGTAGAAACAACAACAATGGATGTGCACGTCAAGAGCGCGCGTTGAGGAGGTCAGGTGATACCTGCATTTGCGTAACTGGAGTCTGAAGGACTATAGACAACTTTATGTGTCTAAACTCCAAAAGAGAAATAATCAAATATCTCAGTTGTAGCGCTCACGCGCCAACTGCCTGTTTATGTGCACGGTCAAATGAAGAATACTTTGAAAGGCTGGCGTTCAGATGTACACAAACATGCAGTGTTCACGTCAAAACTGAAGTATAATTTGGGCTTTATGGTTAAGAATATTTTTTTACAGGTGTGTCCAAAATGTGGATTCACTCCCATCAAAGGTTGCCACTTAAAATCCATTTCAATTTCACACTATATGTGTTTCTCTATCACCCATTGCTCATGGGTTTTTCATTCAAAAAGACCAACATCTACTGGTGCAGCTTAGCGCTGATACAAAAAAGCAAGAAGCCAGTAAACATTTTCCCTTGGGAAATTAGCTCTAGTTTTGGATGTCACATATTTAAAAGGCTTTAATTAAGAGCGTTTGTGCAAAATGTGTCAAAACCAGACCGTTTCTGATCAGTTCCAGCATGTATAGGAGGATATGACAGACAGAAAACAAAAAACTATATTCTCAAACTCATCTCATCAAACCACAGTGGATGCAAATGACCCACTCATTCAATAATCAGGTCTTTTGTCTAATGCCTCTCATATCTGTGTGTGCATGTGTTTGTAAAAGACAGATCGAAGCTCCGTGATCCGGGCTCAGAATTGCATTCATCTCACAAAAACAACCCTCTCCAAGAGCCCTTCAAAATGATAATCATAAATTGAAAGGCCTAAACAAACTCAATCTGACGGAGGCATCAGCATAACATGTCTATTAGCATATTAGCAACCTATTCTGTCGCCGCATTTATCTGCATTAACCACCAGAAAATGATCTTCATTTACAAGAGGTACACGTGCATCTAACATGTGATGCTGTTTGTAAAACAAATTATATTTGCTACAGATTCCCATTTGGTCAAAACCAACCCCTATAGAAAACTTACCTACAAAACCTTTTAAGTTTAGGGATGGGAATTGTAATGATTCTGGTTCTGATTCCTCTTGATGATTAAGATTCCTTAACGGTTCCATTTATGATTGTTTTTGCACTTTTGAGGAGGAATTATTTTCAAATAAGTAATCCAATTCTTGCATTATACTGATGTTTAATTGTTTTGATTCACTAAAAAGAACCAGCTTCTAAAAGTCATTTGTTTGGGCACTGCGCTATATTTTTCAGCTCTGTAGATTTAAAAGAACCGATTCCTTAGTCATTTGTTCAGAAATCAGACTACAAAGGTCCCGCTGTGTTTTGCGCTCTAGATTATAAAGAACAGGAACGGGAGAGTCATTTGTTCATGAATCAGACTACACTGGTAGTGCTGAATATTTTGTGCTGTAGATTCAAAAGAACCTGTTCGTAAGAGTCATTTGTTCGTGAATCGGACTACACTGGTAGCACTGTATGTTTCGAGCTCTAGATTCAAAAGAACCAGTTCGTAAGAGTCATTCATTTTTAAATCAGACTACACTGTTAACACTGTATGTTTTGTGCTGTAGAGTCAAAAGAACCAGTTCGTAAGAGTCATTTGTTTGTGAATCAGACTACACTGGTAGCGCTGTATGTTTTGTGCTGTAGAGTCAAAAGAACCGATTCGTAAGAGTCATTCGTTCATGAATCAGACTACACTGGTAGCGCTGTATGTATCGAGCTCTTGATTCAAAAGAACCAGTTCGTAAGAGTCATTCGTTCATGAATCAGACTACACTGGTAGCACTGTATGTATCGAGCTCTTGATTCAGAAGTACCAATTCGTAAGAGTCATTCGTTCATGAATCAGACTACACTGGTAGCACTGTATGTTTCGAGCTCTAGATTCAAAAGAACCAGTTCATAAGAGTCATTTGTTCATGAATCAGACTACACTGGTAGCACTGTATGTTTCGAGCTCTAGATTCAAAAGAACCAGTTCATAAGAGTCATTTGTTCATGAATCAGACTACACTGGTAGCGCTGTATGTTTCGAGCTATAGATTCAAAAGAACCAATTCGTAAGAGTCATTCATTCATAAATCGCACTACACTGGTAACGCTGTATGTTTTGAGATCTAGATTCAAAAGAACCGATTCGTAAGAGTCATTCATTCTTGAATCAGACTACACTGGTAGCGCTGTATGTTTCGAGCTCTTGATTCAAAAGAACCAATTCGTAGGAGTCATTCATTCATGAATCAGACTATACTAGTAGGGCTGTATGTTTTGAGATCTAGATTCAAAAGAACCAGTTCGTAAGAGTCATTCATTCGTGAATCAGACTACACTGGTAGCACTGTATGTTTCGAGCTCTAGATTCAAAAGAACCAGTTCATAAGAGTCATTTGTTCATGAATCAGACTACACTGGTAGCACTGTATGTTTCGAGCTCTAGATTCAAAAGAACCAGTTCATAAGAGTCATTTGTTCATGAATCAGACTACACTGGTAGCACTGTATGTATTGAGCTCTTGATTCAAAAGAACCAATTCGTAAGAGTCATTCGTTCATGAATCAGACTACACTGGTAGCACTGTATGTATCGAGCTCTTGATTCAAAAGAACCAATTCGTAAGAGTCATTCGTTCATGAATCAGACTACACTTGTAGCACTGTATGTATCGAGCTCTTGATTCAAAAGAACCAGTTCGTAAGAGTCATTCATTCGTGAATCAGACTACACTGGTAGAGCTGAATGGTTCCAGCTCTTGATTCAGAAGAACCGATTCATAAGAGTCATTTGTTCATGAATTGGACTACACGGGTAGCGCTGTATGTTTTGCTCTGTGGATTAAAAAAGGAATGATTCATTAGAGTCATTCGTTCAGGAATCACACTACACTGCGTTTCACATTGTATACACAGTATAGTAGCGGGGCAGTACTGCTGCTGAATACCACAGCAGGAAAAACTGACAAAGTATTTTAAAATGGTATTCTGTCATCATGAGCTAAATTAATTTTTTGAGAAACATTATCAGAAATGAAAATGAATAAAAATCATACGATTCCAGTATTTTAAAATAGAACCAAAGCGAAGTAAAACCAAACATGAACGTGCGAACCCATATACCGTAAACATACCATAATCTGGGTCTTATCAAAGATAGAGAACTGCTGACTACAGCACCAGATGTAAGAGGATACACACACACACACACACACACACACACACACACACACACACACACACACACATGCACACACACACACACACACACACACACACACACACACACGTAGTGTTTCCATGTTTTATGGGGACTTTCCATAGACATAATGGTTTTTATACTGTACAAACTTTATATTCTATCCCCTAAACCTAACCCTACCCCTAAACCTAAACCTCACAGAAAACTTTCTGCATTTTTACATTTTCAAAAAACATAATTTAGTATGATTTATCAGCTGTTTTCCTCATGGGGACCAACAAAATGTCCCCACAAGGTCAAACATTTCGGGTTTTACTATCCTTATGGGGACATTTGGTCCCCACAAAGTGATAAATACACGCTCACACACACACACACACACACACACACACACACACACACACACACACACACACACACACACACACACACACACACACACACACACACACACACACACACACACACAGATCTTGTGCTTCAAGTCAATATTAATGTCCACAGTCTCCATTACTTTGTCCTTCCCTAAAATATAAACAAGTATGAGTGACCTTTAAATTGTTCTGTGGTATCACTTTAGATATTTGTATTAACTTTGATAGTAGAGAAACAGGAAATCAGTGTCTGAAACTCACAAAACGTTTAAGATGATTAAAACATTGTGATGGGACAAGGACAAAAAGAACAAATAGATCACAGAATTTGAGTGTAGTTATTATGAGTAATTGCTATCATAACGCAGACAGTTACCACTGAGCTATGGAAACACGGCGAGACCGCAGCTCACTTCACACAGGAAGGGATCAGCGTGTGTGTGTGTGTGTTATAATCCAACTCATAATCCAGGCATCTCAGAGACAGTCCTGATCATTAGCCAAGACAAGTGATTGATATAAAAAATGAACCTAAACCATGCAACTAACAGAAAACTATTGACAGATTGTTGTAAGATGCACTACAGCCTCATGCACTGAAACACTGCGGTTTCCCATGATTATTAACATTCAACACACGCGTAGACAGACAGACAGACAGACATGCAAAGAGTCCAAGCATAGATAAAAACTATCCCTGCAGAAAATAGAAAACGAGATAACAGGTGTCTGCCAAATCAGTTTGGCTCCTGTTTCTTTCTTTATCATAGTCAAGTAAGGGATAATGTACAAAAATAAACCAAGTGAGGGTGAAACTGATATTTCAACTCTCCCGCAGCATCCTTGACAATTGAAAAACAGCAGCGGAGAGTGAAATTCCACCCCAACTGCCCTCACTGAAGGGCAAAGAGTATCGACTAGATGCGAGACTGTGAGCAGAGACAAACTTTCAGTTTAACACTTAAATGTCATTAACAACTAACTCAAATAGCGTATACATTAAAGGGACAGTTCACCCAAGAATGGAAATTCTCTCATCATTTACTCAACCTCATGCCATCCCAGATGTGTTTGACTTAATTTCTGCAGTTTCATGGTGTCTTTAAAACCAGAGTAATACGTGACGGCATGAACGCGCACAAAGCCGAGCAAATGCACCTGTGTTTTTGCACACACACTCTATAATAGTCACACACCTGTGCTAATCCGTCACCTCATTGAGTAAAGTGCAGGTGACCCTCAGAGCGAGGATCTGTTGTGTACCCTTTAAACACTCGGAGTTGTGTGCTGAAATTAATCTGTCGGATAATAAAGCACAAAAGGTTTCGGAAGTAAAAATGCCATTTTAAATCGCCAGAACTAAATTAATTTTTAGCAATAACGTGTAATTATTTCAAGACAGGATTATCATGAGCTCTAATGTTGTTATGTGATGATATATGCTTCTGTAAACACAACAAGTCATTGAGATTTCAACTTCATTTCAAACAAAAAGTAAAGACAATAGTTTAATGGCAGAATTCTCTGTGAAGAACTACACTACCCATAATTCCAAAGGAAAATCAGCCAATCAGAAGTTGCTGTTACCATAAAAACAAGAACTGCGTTTTTGCAGGCAAGTGGAGGCCAACTTTACAGTTTTTAAAATTAAAATTAAGACTTTTTAAGACCTTTTTCAAGACCTAAACAAATAAAATTAATACTGTATCCCCATTCTAATGCAAACCCACACAATCTCCAAATATATCATGCATCACAGACTCTTACGTGCACATATTCAACATGGCCTTAACATTGCTTATCAGTAAAACACGGTAGGCTATAAGCAAGTTTAAATGTTTTCCTCATATATATCACATTCAAATTGGTTTATGCACCATTACAAAAATAAACACCACATAAGCATAAGAGGTGCATAAGCTCAGGTCAATGAGGCCTACGATCAATAAGCTCCAAAAAGAAATACAAAACCTGTGCTAATTGAAAGAAAACAAGACGGCAAAAAGATATAATCCAATATTTGGTGATAATATAGCATAATGAGAAATTTATAAGCGATTTTTATAGGCCGGTCATTTTTGACCGGGAACGCCATAAGTGTGACTTTGTGCCATTTTGTACAAAATAAAGGCATTTCAAAACAAACTTAAACATTGAAGCACACTAGTGTGCTAAATAGTACAGAATGTTTTCATATTTTATTTAATATTGCCAAAATTCTTCACAAATAATGCAAATACATTTTTCACTCAAAAACATAATATTGCATAATTTTGACTGGGAACACCAAATTAGGTAAAAAAATTAAACACAGCACAAGGGTTAATTTTCTTAGTCTTTCCTTCCTGTGATGGGGAGGGCCAGAAAGAGACTAAAAGAGTCCACATTTTATTTAAATTAGATGCAGTTTATCGTGCAACCAAAATACCAATAACCAGGGGACAAAATAACGTGGAATTTTTAACTTCAAAGGCTGAAATACACGGGGGACTCTTATTTTGAATTGTATGTGCTTCACTGCTTCCAGCTGCTCATTAAAACAGATTAAGGGGAATAAAATGTGCATCGCTTGTCATGTGAACCGCTGAAAACGCTCACAAGCCCCCACGTGCTTGGAGAAAATACAGCAGAGCCAAGTTTTTGCTCTGAAGGACGCAGCGCATGCATTTATTTAATTAGATGTTTTCTTTTGAAGTTTGATAATTATATAAGGTCATATCACGATTCCGGTCTTTCCGCCCTCAAACTTAAGACCTCTTTAATAGATAATTAAGACTTTTTATGACCTTAAATCTTTGAAAACTGAATTAAAGACATTTTAAGACTGTTTAAGGGTCCGCCGGACCCTGTTTATGTTACGTTAGATAGCTACCTAGTTAGCGGTGTGATGTGGTGTTTTCTGAGACGGAAAAATGCACCGGATACATAATTCGCAATGCATCATGGGATGAGTAGTTCCCCCAGAAAAGATGTACACAGATGTTTCTCTGATGTTAAAATACTTTTTTTTTTTGCTTCGAATCAAAAGCTGGAGCTGCATGCTGGTTAATTTGCTCATAAAACTTTTTAGCGATTAATATTCTAAAACGATTGTGGAGAAAATTAACGGTGAAAAATCACCTAGGCAGCTGAAAAAGTGGGCGGACACATCTCAAATACTTTATTCATTATAATGGCAAAACAAACACAGATGTGAGCGCTTCGTCGTTATATGTAATCAATTTCTATATGAGTGTCAAAACACTGCTGTGTTTCACACCGGTGAACGTGACTCACAGACAAGACTTGTGCAAATGCAATACTCTCTCAGTCATTAGTTAATCTCTGCTTAACGATCACCATTCAAATGCAAAAGGATAATGATAATGAAAATGCTTTCTAAGTGTGCAGATGTGAGTATAAAAATAAAAATAAGAGCCCTGAGGCACATTACATTCAAGACAACCATCTGCCATAACTGGGCAAAACCAGAGAACAGCAAGTGACCCATTTGCGTAAATAAGTGTGTTTAATGCATCTCACTCTTTTCAGAATAATAATCATGATGGATAAATGGAGAGGAGGCCATACAACACACACGAATCAAAATCACTATGAAAACTAGTGAGAGCTTTAACTATTCAACAACTGTGGCAACACCATCTCAGTCCATCTGAAAATCTCGATATACTTTCCTTGAACAGAAAAGAAACAAAAAAACATTCCTTAGTGACCTTCAGTTTACATCAAACGTTTTGGATATTTCAGGGAACATATCAACTTGGGTTGGGAGCCGCGAACCACGTATCATTTTAAGAATTTTTAACCGTGTTACATTAATTAATTAAATTAATTCTCAGTTAAAAAGATTCACAAATCAATCGGTCAGAGAGATTCAACTCGAAATCACCTGAAAATGGTTAATGAGTTATGAGAATTCACGTTAAAACACTCACAAATCAGTTTCCAACTCATGAATTATCAGTTTGAATCAGTCTAATGACTCACTATTTGAATGAATCTGTCAGAACAATTTCTTTAACTCATGAGTTTTCAGTTTGAATCATTTGACTCAATCACTGAGTGAATCGTTCAGAGCAATTCTACTCGATATGAACCATGAATCATTCAGGTGTTATGAGACTCCTTGTTAAAACACTCACGAATCAGTTTCCAACTCATTAATTATCAGTTTGAATCACTGAGTGAATCGTTCAGAGCAATTCTACTCGAAATGAACCAAGAGTCATTCATGTGTTATGAGAATCCTCATTAAAACACTCATGAATTATCAGTTTGAATCACTGAGTGAATCGTTCAGAGCAATTCTACTCGAAATTAACCAAGAATCATTCATGTGTTATGAGAATCCTTGTTAAAACACTCATGAATTATCAGTTTGAATCACTGAGTGAATCGTTCAGAGCAATTCTACTCGAAATGAACCAAGAATCATTCATGTGTTATGAGAATCCTTGTTAAAACACTCATGAATCAGTTGAATCAATCACTGAGTGAATCGTTCAGAGCAATTCTACTCGATATGAACCAAGAATCATTCATGTGTTATGAGACTCCTTGTTAAAACACTCACGAATCAGTTTCCAACTCATTAATTATCAGTTTGAATCACTGAGTGAATCGTTCAGAGCAATTCTACTCGATATGAACCAAGAATCATTCATGTGTTATGAGAATCCTTGTTAAAACACTCATGAATCAGTTTGAATCACTGAGTGAATCGTTCAGAGCAATTCTACTCGAAATGAACCAAGAGTCATTCATGTGTTATGAGAATCCTTGTTAAAACACTCATGAATTATCAGTTTGAATCACTGAGTGAATCGTTCAGAGCAATTCTACTCGAAATGAACCAAGAATCATTCATGTGTTATGAGACTCCTTGTTAAAACACTCACGAATCAGTTTCCAACTCATGAATTATCAGTTTGAATCACTGAGTGAATCGTTCAGAGCAATTCTACTCGAAATGAACCAAGAATCATTCATGTGTTATGAGAATCCTTGCTAAAACACTCATGAATTATCAGTTTGAATCACTGAGTGAATCGTTCAGAGCAATTCTACTCAAAATGAACCAAGAATCATTCATGTGTTATGAGACTCCTTGTTAAAACACTCACGAATCAGTTTCCAACTCATGAATTATCAGTTTGAATCACTGAGTGAATCGTTCAGAGCAATTCTACTCGAAATGAACCAAGAATCATTCATGTGTTATGAGAATCCTTGTTAAAACACTCATGAATTATCAGTTTGAATCACTGAGTGAATCGTTCAGAGCAATTCTACTCGAAATGAACCAAGAATCATTCATGTGTTATGACAATCCTTGTTAAAACACTCATGAATCAGTTGAATCAATCACTGAGTGAATCGTTCAGAGCAATTCTACTCAAAATGAACTGAAAACTGTTTATGTACTTCTTAAATTATTGTAATTACTGATTGGTTGTTCATACTTTATCCATATATATGAAACAATACATTTTGAAAATGCTCCATTACAGCGTACTTTGGAAAACAATGACGTTGAAACCCGAAAACGTTGGAACTGGAGGTTTCAAACGAAAATGGATTAGTATAGATGTGGCCTAAATTACGTAGACATCCCATCTCTAGTATCAGCTCCTGAAAAAGGTGCATTTTAGTTGCAGGAAGTGCAACTTAAGGTTGAACTGTTCATGATACATCAAACAAAGGATGTGATAAACAGTGATTAACAGATGCCAAAGTGCTGCCAGTTAATGGATGCACTTCAGTTTCAAGGGCACTCAAGTCAAACGCACACATTCTCCTGAACACCAGCTGCTAAAACAGTAAAAACTAATAGACTGCTGCTACACTAGGGTTTGCACATATTTAAATACAAATGCAATGATCTTGCAACAAAATTAAGCTATATTGTGAATAGGCTTTTGTATGGACATTTTATCCAACTTTTACTGCATGTATTTTGATAAATGAACATTATTGATAGTTCATGATTCCTAATGCAACTGATCAGTCAATCAGAAATGTGAAACTTTCATTCTAGCGTTGGTTTGCGCATGAACCATTATAGACAAACACCAGAGATGTACCCACCTGGAAGGCAAACTGAAAGTTCGTTGTACCCCCCAAACGAGGCATTGCGAATGAGTTTCCGTCCATTTGGATGGGGCGGCCGGGCCGAGATGGTTCCCCCACAGGTGGAGAACCGGCGGCGACCCAGAATTCCTTCTTCCTTCATCATGAGGGCGGCAGTGGGGGGCCTCACCCTGAAGAGGGCGAGTGTTAGCGGCTACGGCGTAATTCAGTACTCAGCCCACACAAACACACACGCTCAGGTCTGCTCTGGAGCCGCGCTCTGAAATACTCACTCACGCTCTCTCCCTGCTACTCACTGCAGCTCGCCCGCCCCTCACTCTAGCATGTCTGTGTGTGAAGGGAGAAAGAGAGAGAGATTCTCTCTCGTCACAGATTCTTGGATGCACCGACCGTCAGTGGAAATAGAAACGGCTTCAAGCTGCGTCTTCATTAAACACACCTGTGTGCCATTCTGTTTCTCTGTGTATTTTCATTGTGGGGGAATCTCAGAAAATATTTACACAGAATATCTTTATATTTATATCAGCACATTTTCATTCAAGTGTCCAAACGTTTTGCTTTTGTGTGTTTTTTTTTATTTTTGTAATTATTCTAAATGGCAATTCAGAAACATACATATATATATCATACCTGTCAACACTCCCGTTTTTCCCGGGTTTCTCCCGTTTTTTAGCGCTATCTCCCGGACCCCTCCCGGTTTGTTATTTCTCCCGGGAAACTCCCGTAATTTGCATGGCCCAAACTCCTTTATGAATAATCGCCGATTATTATTATTAATCGGACCAATATGTTTGTCTAATGTTGATCAGTTGCCAGATTGTATTAAATGCATTATATTCACACAATCCACACACCATTTACAATTTCAACCCATTTGTCACCTCAACCTGGCAACCTAGTATAACCCAGTTGCGCAGTCGCGGAACGTTTAACCCGAAAGCGAGCCGATAGACAGAATGGCAGGTGAAGGCGGTGTCCCCGCAAAGAAACTGAAGTACAATTGTAAATTTCAACAATGTTGGACGCAACAATGTACGTGCATCTTACCCAGTCATATAGACAACCTCCACGCTTTTTGTAAGGTATGTCGCATTGATTTTAATGTAGGCCACGGCGGGAAAAATGACATTAGGCAGCACATTAAAACACAGCGGCACCATCGCGCAGATGAGGCAAGTAAGGGCACACAGGCGATCTCATCCTTCATCACGAAAGGACAGACAGAGAGTTACAGAAAATCGCATGAGCATGAATAACAGCACTCTTTGCTCTCTCCTATCCTGCAAAATAAACCACACCGGTTTGGTTTCAAAATACACTCCGTCCAAGAGGGCACTGAGAGCAGCAAAATCTGCCACATACAATTACAACACTTCAAAAAAAAAGTGAGCACATATTCATGTTTACAAAACATACTGTACTTATGTTTACAAAAGAGAGACAGTTATTGATGCTCAAGGAATGAACTGTAAATAAATGTGTTAAATTAGTTTGTACCACAGTGTTATGTGTTTGTACCAGTGTTAAAAACTGTGATGTTTTGTTGTAATAAAATGACAAATAAAAAAATTAAGAAATATTAATAAATTAAGTTATGTTTTCATTTATGGGTATTGCAATGTAAATAATACACTTAACACGTGCAGTACACTTAACAGCATGAGCCTACCTCTTATAGCATGAAGAGGTAGGCTCATAACAATCCCCAAAAAAAAATCTCCCGGATTTTGAAAACCAAATGTTGACAGGTATGATATATATATATATATATATACACACATATACACACATACATGCATACATACTGTGTTAAGAGTGTAACGGTTCAAATTTCTCACGGTTCGGTTTGTATCACGGTTTTAGGGTTATGTATTTGCAATGTTCAGAATTTTTATTTTTTGTAATTAAATATATTACTGCCAAATCCAAAGTCAGAATACTCTATTTGGTAACAAACAATTCAACAGGTTTGTCCTTAATAAAAATCATTGTTTTACAGTAACCCTAGTTTAACTATGGTATTTGTAGTAATAACATAGTAACAACATACTTAGCACGGTTACTGTCATGTTTACAATATATAGTATAATCATGGTTACTATATGGAAACTACAGTATTACTGTTGTAAAGCTATGGTTAATTGTATCTTTGATTTCCTCAAAGAAAACCATGGTGACAGCAGTCATGATTACTACAATATTACTATAGAAAAACATGGTTCATTTTCATTAGGGTCTTTAAATAAAGGGGTTTTTCTCTAATTAATAAATGAACATTTTAACATAATACCTGCACTATTACGCCACATGCATTGACATGAAATGCATTTCAAACACTACTGTGCATTTATTCAATATTCAGAAGTTGTACATCACTATATAAGGATACGAGGGATGTTGTGACAGATTTCCCAGGTGATTTCTGTGTAATTACCAGTTTACAGCACTGGCGTCGAGCGATTTGTTTTTTTAAATGTTTTTTGACCATCGCTGTTGTAATTGACTGCAAAACGTATAAGACAGTGGGCTTCTCTATCAGCGGCTCGTTTTCTCCACTTGTCAATTTCAACTACACACAACACTTGCAGAACAGTGATGTCATGAAGTTGACCCACGTGAAACACAGGCGGAGCGTATCTATCTACAGGTGCACTGGCGGAGCTTGTCTATTTGATGCTATATAAATTAATAAAAAAAAGATATATCTATATATTTATATAAACATGTGAGTGTTAGGAGGGGGGGGGGTACCTAAGTAAGTATAGTGTGCATGCAGAACAGTTCAGGTTTAAGACTTCTCTTATTTATTTTATATGGGGGCAAGAATGTGCAATTTGTTTAAATTCCCCTCAGTTTTGGGTTGAATATCTCTGGTGGGGGCTCAGGTAGGAACCATACATTTTACAGAAATAAGTCCTCTATAGTAGCATTATGCTGTAATAATGTTGAGTTTGAGATTACACTGGTTACAGAGCTAGAAGAAATCTGGGGAAAAGCCTACTTTATTCACGCATGCAAAAATTTACAAATGCAATTACAAATGGTCAAGCAACCAACTTTACAAATATTTGGATCACATGAGATGGACTGACCCAAAACATTAGGGAAGTTTTGCCCATTGTACATAACTGCCTAGGTTTGTTCCTGGCAGGCAGCATATGCCCTAAAACCGCCCCCATCCTCGGAGCGTGTAAGGCTGAGTAGCCTGCCAGGAACAACTCAGGACACATTTCTCCTATCGCGTAAAAATGCAGGAAGGAAAAAAAAAGGATATTGCATTTATTGCGTACGTTTTTAACGTGTTAAATTTCCCAGCCCTAACATATATATTTTTGGCATTACTGTTATGACATTTGATAGAAAATGTGCTTCACTGTCATATTAATATGACATTTAAAAAAGTTGTGATAATTCTAAAATAGAATCTTTAAACAAACAATATATGACCTGGGCATTTTTGTGACTGTCTCTCATTTCATTCAGATGTGATTTTCTCTCTTTCTCTCCTTCTTTCCCAAAGATCTGCAGCTCGTTCAGAGAGAATGCTATATGAAGGATACTGTAGTTCTATATCTACTGCAAGCTCACACATATACAGTACTGGTGAGAACAGAATCAAGGTATCGGCCAATCAGTATTTATTTATTTAATCGCTGTCTCTACTTGTAAATGTATGAACCATGCAGTCAAACCTGACACTACAAAGCCTTACTGGGAACATTCAGCTTTTAAAACATACATGAGTTACGTGAGCCCTTCATAAAGACTTAATTCTACAACATTTGCACTGTATTTACACAAAAGATACAAACCAAATA
Source organism: Xyrauchen texanus (assembly GCF_025860055.1). NCBI lineage: Eukaryota > Metazoa > Chordata > Actinopteri > Cypriniformes > Catostomidae > Xyrauchen > Xyrauchen texanus. Next base: position 2,459,478 of record NC_068322.1, read on the forward strand.
CATACAAACATATGCAAGTTTTTAGACTTTTTCCACTGTTTTATCATTCACCAGGTGGAAAGCACAAGTCCGATCACTTTGGAAAATAGTAACACACCTCTCCTCAACAAGCTGCACAATTTACTTCTCCGGTTCATTTAAATACTCCAGATATTTACTTTTCCATCCAAGCTAACAGTGTTTTGATTCTGCATTTTACATAATCAGATTTCAAACCGGCCATCCAATCAGAATTCAGTCTGAACATCATAGCCATTCAGAGCAGACTGGTGCTTCTTAACTACTATCTTACCAGCCAAACACATCAGAGCCTCCATCCTTGAGTCTACTGATGTCACTGTGGTGTTGCTAAGCAACAGCCTCACCAAAAAGAACCAAGAGCACCGAATTGATGAAACTGAAGGATGGCTGTGATTGATAGCTTAATTAACATAGCTAATAAAGACGCTCTGGTGTATGTATAATTCAAACACTATTGCTCATTATCCTGTGCTGAATGGAAGTTATGCTTAATTTTCGCAGCATTTAACGACTCAAGAACACAATATTCACAACTCATAACCATACTCCGCTCTCGTGCAGGATGAAAAAATTAATGGTGATTTAATATGATTTTCAATTTTGATACTTGTAATTTTGCACAAAGCAACAATGACGCAGTTAGCGTACAATCAAAACACACAGGGTCATGTATCCCTAAACAAATGAAAAGGGCAAGAAAATATTACATTAACTATCAGTCAGGAGTCTGTGGCTGGTGTTGATCACAGTGGTATAGATATAGTGGTTCTTAAAGGATAAAATCAATCTTGATGGATGTATGGATGGATGGAATACACTATACACTGATTGTTGTACACAAACTATCTATCTATCTGTCTGTCTGTCTACTAAACTTTCTTTCAAAATACTTACCAACCTACCTACTTAACTAACTAAAGAACTACTTAACTTTCTACATACATGACTACTTAACTTTCTATCTAAATAACTACCTACCTTACATAACTAACTAACTAAAGTTCTATCTACATAACTACATACCTTACATAAACAATCTAACTAACATAAACATTACACAACTACTTCACTTTCTATCTAAATAGCTACCTATCTTACATAACTAACTATCTACTTTACATACCTTTGTAAAACAAACAAACAAAATTTATATCTACATAACTACCAACCTTACATAAGTAACAAATTAACAACCTACCTTACATAACTAACTAATATATCTAAATTACTATATCTATAAACCTATATCTAAATAACTACCTACCTTACATAAGTAACTAACTAACTAACTAACTAACTAACTAACTAACTAACTAACTAACTAACTAACTAACCAAACAAACAAACAACTAAATAACTACCTACTTTACACAAACTAATTACATTTCTATCTACATAACTAACTACCTTACATAACAAACAAACTAACTAAATAACAACCTACCTTACATAAACAAACTAATTACATTTCTAACTACATAACTTTCTATCTAAATAACTACCTACCTTACATAACTAACTAACTAACCAAACAAACTTTCTATCTAAATAACTACCTACCTTACATAACTAACTAACTAACCAAACAAACTTTCTATCTAAATAACTACCTACCTTACATAAGTAACTAACTAACTAACTAACTAACCAAACAAACAAACAACTAAATAACTACCTACTTTACACAAACTAATTACATTTCTATCTACATAACTAACTACCTTACATAACAAACAAACTAATTACATTTCTATCTACATAACTTTCTATCTAAATAACTACCTACCTTACATAACTAACTAACTAACCAAACAAACTTTCTATATAAATAACTACCTACCTTACATAACTAACTAACTAACCAAACAAACTTTCTATCTAAATAACTACCTACCTTACATAACTAACTAACTAACTAACTAAACAAACAAACAACTAAATAACTACCTACTTTACACAAACTAATTACATTTCTATCTACATAACTAACTACCTTACATAAACAAACAAACAAACAAACTAACTAACTAAATAACTACCTACCTTACATAAACAAACTAATTACATTTCTATCTACATAACTTTCTATCTAAATAACTACCTACCTTACATAACTAACTAACTAACCAAACAAACTTTCTATCTAAATAACTACCTACCTTACATAACTAACTAATTAACTAACCAAACAAACTAACTAAATAACTACCTACCTTACATAACTAACTAACCAACCAAACAAACTAACTAACTAAATAACTACCTACCTTACATAACTAACTAACTAACTAACCAAACAAACTAACTAACTAAATAACTACCTACCTTACATAAACAAACTAATTACATTTCTATCTACATATCTTTCTATCTAAATAACTACCTACCTTACATAACTAACTAATTAACTAACCAAACAAACAAACTAACTAAATAACTACCTACCTTACATAACTAACCAACCAAACAAACTAACTAACTAAATAACTACCTACCTTACATAACTAACTAACCAAACAAACTAACTAAATAAATAACTACCTACCTTACATAAACAAACTAATTACATTTGTATCTACATAACTTTCTATCTAAATAACTACCTACCTTACATAACTAACTAACTAACCAAACAAACTAACTAAATAACTACCTACCTTACATAAACAAACTAATTACATTTCTATCTACATAACTTTCTATCTAAATAACTACCTACCTTACATAACTAACCAACCAAACAAACTAACTAACTAAATAACTACCTACCTTACATAACTAACTAACTAACTAACCAAACAAACTAACTAAATAAATAACTACCTACCTTACATAAACAAACTAATTACATTTGTATCTACATAACTTTCTATCTAAATAACTACCTACCTTACATAAACAAACTAATTACATTTCTATCTACATAACTTTCTATCTAAATAACTACCTACCTTACATAACTAACTAACCAACTAACTAAATAACTACCTACCTTACATAAACAAACTAATTACATTTCTATCTACATAACTTTCTATCTAAATAACTACCTACCTTACATAACTAACTAACTAACCAACCAACTAACTAAATAACTACCTACCTTACATAAACAAACTAATTACATTTCTATCTACATAACTTTCTATCTAAATAACTACCTACCTTACATAATTAACTAACTAACTAACCTTACAAACAAACTAACTAAATAACTACCTACCTTACATAACTAACTAACTAACTAACCTTACAAACAAACAAACGAAATAACTACCTAATTTATATAACAAACAAACTAACTAATTAACTACCTACCTTACATAACTAACTAACTAAAACTAATTAACTAACAGACCATCTGACTGAAGCACACACAAAGCTATGAGAAAAACACCCGAGGTCAACAACATGTTGATATTTCCTTTCTTATAGTCTTTGCATAAAAAACCCCTGATGTCTGTTTTGTACTCTACATTTTTGGGAAACACCAAATCATTGAACTATTTTATTTTCAGTAATTAATTAACAAGTAATTTGTAACAAGTCTGATTATGCTGACACAGGTAGGCTAAGTTCTATTTAGGTCAAGTCATTTTATTTGTATAGCGCTTTTCACAACACACATCATTTTCAGATAATCTGGTTTTAACAGAACATTACACTTGTTTGTTGTAGATTTAACACTGTGCATTTTGATAAAACGTGATTATAAGTTGTGCCTTAAAATAACAATATTATCAAATAAGTTCATAATAATACTGTATTTAGACCCCAGTGAGAAGGCTAAAGGTGACTGTGCCAAGGAACACAAAACTCCATAAGATGTAGTTAATGGAGAAAAATAACCTTGAGGGACATAACTGTCACTGATAATGAAATATATAATAAGTATTGAACAAATAATTGTCTCATCATTACTTTGTATGGGAAGTAGTCTGTTGGTTACTTTTGCCTTATTCTCATGGTAATTCATTTGAGAGTGTTCAAGCTTGCTCTCTCTCTCACTCACACACACAAACAGCGAGTAACGCCATGTAATGATGATTAAAATTAAAACTGATGCGCACGTTTACATTGTCTCTTAATAACGGACAGCATTTGGAATTGACGGAAAAATGTTGGCTAACGCAACCCCCGATAGAGACTCTTTTAGAGATATATTTTAGCCAGTGCATGTGTATGTGTGTTTGTTTGTGGTAACTGAGCGGGTGTGGGCATTCCTCGTGCGAAACTCCACAAAGAAAATTGAAGTTTGAACAGTTTCCCACTTAACTAAATAAGTAACTGAACTTGTTTAATCCAGCTAGTAAAATGTTAGAGATCTACTGTGCTTTTCAACGTGATTTTGACATTTTCTAAAAAGCACACAAGTGGTGCTTCTCCCATCTAAAGTCACCGCCATTGTTCTAGGCTGTTGTGGGTGATGGCTCGTATGTATCAGGCATGTGCGTCTACTTTGAAAGCTCCTAGAATGCAATTGCCTTATGCAACCTGACAATGATGCTGGATTACCAGCCTGACAAATAAGCTTTCCAGACCTCAGAACACCTTAAACTCTACTATACAAACCACCAAAACAACCAGTATCCTCAAGAAAGAGATGCATCATATCTTCAAACTTAAATACTCCATTTGCACTCCTGAAAACTCCACAGTTCCACACTTATTTTAACAAAACAACACTGTTCTTTGTACAGTAATGGCACAATTCATCCAAAAATAAAAATGATGTCATTATTTATTCACCCCCATGTAGTTCCAAAGCTGTATGTCTTTATTTCTTCCATGGAAACACAAAAGGAGATGCAAGGCAGAATGTTCACCTCAGTCACCATTCACATTCATTGTATGGAATAAAACATGTGTTCCATGGAAGACAGAAATGCATACATATTTTGCATGACAAATGACAGAATAAAATTTTTTGGGTGAACTATTCCTTCAATTTGTAAACTTTTAAATCCACACTTGTATGCTGTTCTCACCAGGTACTCTTGCACACGAAAATAATAATATGCATACGACGCAATTCATTTCATAAGCCTAAACAAAGTCATGCTAAACACATACTACATAAAGAACTGCAATGCTACAGTACTTGCCTTTCGTGCAGGAAGATACGACAGTTGCTTATTAAATCAAACAAAAGCAAGACTCATGCATTCACAAACACACAACATACGGATCTTACGTCCAACCCATTCCGTCCAGCCCACAGAGCGCCCATAATATTATCAGACAGTGGGTTAATATGTGAAATGTACGCTCACATCGAGCCAACCGTGTGCAAACTGCTCCTGATTGGTCAAAATGACCGCAGATGCAGGTAAAGCAACTTCTGATTGGTGGATGTGCATGCTGTGCATTTTAACCCCAATTACTGATGGGATGTAATCCGTTAAATCCAGGTCAACCAGGTCAAACTTGCTGTCAGACACGCAGAAAAAGAGAAGGGCTAGTAAAGAGGATTAGCATGCTCATGCCAGTCAGGTTACCGCTACCGGCACTGAATAATTGAGGGAAATGTGGCCCTGCAAGATGAACTTACAATCAAACTTTCTTTTATACATTTCCATGCAGAGGAAACTATTACAGACACACCCAAAGACCTGTGGTTCATATGAGACTCTAAAGGAGAGGCTGAATGAACAGTGAATAGGCACTGAAGAGGAACACATCTCCCTCCGAGTATAATGAAGGAAATTTGATGTTGCCATGGAGATCTGACAAGGTGCAATGGGTGTGAAGGCACTGTGCATGTACAATATTGTGCAGAAGTGTGTGTGCGTGCATAGCCTTACAACAGAACAACAAAAACAACTCATTCGCCACACGTGCGACACTCCAAATGCGAACACTTGAACCAAAAAATTATTGGAAACTTGCCGCATTTATTCATGTTATAAAAGGTTTTCACAATCCTCATCATTATAAAAGCTTAAAAGAGGTACACCCTAAAACATCTAGTTGCATCAAGGTGCTTTTTTGAGTCGACACAACAAAACTGTCCAGTCAAAATGACATAATAATTTGTGATTCTCTCAACTTATACTTTAGTTTAATCAACAAGTGTATTTGTCATCTCAACTCGCTTAACAAAAGATGTGTCAGCTCCCAGCATGCATTGCAGCATGAATAAATAATGAGGTTAGTGTTGTGGGCTTATTTTGTTTGACTGTATTTATGCTGCTGTTGTTGTTTTTGCCATTACTGTTGATTAGCAGCTGTGTGGTGATATTAAAGGTCATCTTGGATGTACAGTGACACCTAGTGGTGTGGATGTAGCATCATTAAAATCAACAGTTTTCAGTGACAGATGCTATGGTAGAAATTCACTGTTCACAATCAGCCATGATTAATTGCATGAAAGTGTCCAAAAACAGGGCAGATACTGAGATTAAGTGAGTAGTATTCAGCTGGTCATGTGATTCTAAAATGGCAGCCCCCGCATGAGGGCGCCCCTGCCCCATGTAGAATAAAACAGCTTTTATAAGGTTACTGATATGATTAGAGTCATCATCTCATGTGAGTGATCATGATTTTATACATGTATTTCAAAATGTCTATTAATTTCTTTAGGAGTAAAACTTTATTAATGGGGAAAAATTACTGAGTGCACCTTTAAGAGCTAATCTTTTCCTTGATGTTTGTTGAGTATAACCAATACTGAGGTTTGTGTGTAAAGTGTTGACATCTATGAGTATCAAACTATTACGCGTGTAGCCTGTGTCTCTCAAGAAGAGACCATCCTGTAGTGTAAAACTAGCTAGGTTATCTTGACAAGTAAAGTTAGGTTTACTGAACACTAACTTTACAGCGGCACGCCTTGAAGTTCAGTAAACTAATGTGAAGTTGTTATAACTACATCCAATTTAAGTTCAGCTATATTCAATCACTTCAGATTACTTTTTCAGTTGTGAGTAAAACTTATTCAATTAAGTCAGTTAAACAAAAAAAAAAAAACAGGGTCTGGGTAGCTCAGTGAGTATTGACGCTGACTATCACACCTGGAGTCGCAAGTTTGAATCCAGGGCGTGCTGAGTGACTCCAGCCAGGTCTCCTAAGCAACCAAATTGGCCCGGTTGCTAGGGAGGGTAGAGTCACATGGGATAACTGGGATTAGTGGTTCTCGCTCTCAATGGGGCGTGTGGTGAGTTGTGCGTGGATTGCGGAGAGTAGCATGAGTCTCCAAAGGCTGTAAGTCTCCGCGGTGTCATGCACAACGAGTCACGTGATAAGATGCACGAATTGACGGTCTCTGAAGTGGAGGCAACTGAGACTTGTCCTCCACTACCCGGATTGAGGCGAGTAATTGTGCCACCACGAGGACCTACTAAGTAGTGGGAATTGGGCATTCCAAATTGGGAAGAATTTTTTATAAAAAATAAAATAGCGGATAACCCAAGGCATCACATGTGACTGTAAACGTGTGCTTCTTCAACACTGGGCAATTTTAGCATTGTGGACTTCTAGAAAGTAAAGTCTTGATAAAAAAATGTTTCACACTCTTGCTAGTTTTTTTATTTGTCTACTAACAATTTGTCCAACAGTGTCTGTACATGCATTACCGGAGATTTATGTATTTTTGTGAAATGTATGAATATTCCCACCAGAGTGTCATTTCCAGCACATCTCAAAATCTGTTTTGTGTTTAATACAATTCTGTGCTGGAATGACATTTTTAAAGTTTTGGAATAAAAAAGGGCAACTTTGAATAATTAGTGAAGACTACTTTTATTTTTGTAAATACATACCAAATTTTCACACTTTTCAAAATTACATCTTGACTGGAAACGATGCCCATTAAAAATATTCTGCACCCCAGTGATATTTCCCTTATTTATTTATTCATTTTTGTTTGTTTTCTTTAAACATCACTTGTCTCGTATTTCATCTCAAGTGTGCTTTACACTGACACTTAAACAAGTACACTAACCTTTGTAAAAACTTTATTAGGGGCTAAATTGTTTGGTGAGGTGTCATCATTTTGGAAGAACTGACACAAAATAAATAGTGAAATAGTTTGTTTATTTGACTACGTTTAGACTAACATAGATTTAATTGTTATTTTCAAATATATTTGTATAGTTCATATTCGTAGTTTCATAGGGACAAGGTTAAAACAGTCAAATCTATACATAAAAAGGTTATTTTTTTTATTATTTTTTTTAATATATAAAAAAGTATGTTTTAATGAGACCCTCATATAACAAATTAACAAAACGTTGTAATGTAATCTCTTTGTTTGAATAAAAATCAACCCCTGGGATCAACCCTAGTTTAGGCATGAAAGTGCCTAAAGTTGAAGGAACACTTAAATATGAGATTTTCGGATGTCACTGAATGTTTTTATTTGAATCATGTGACTCTGAATAATGAACAACAAGTGTAATCTTTTGCTTTATATGACAGCGCGACTCGAAAGGATTACTAAGGTAGAAACTATAAAAAAAACATGTCAGTGCCACAAGTCAAGTGCGACGTCTAGGACACAACATCCAGAGGAGTTTGATAAACTATTAGATATACAAGGATATTAAAAGGGTCAATATGATGGTAGTGAAGTCATATGAAAGGCTAACTGTCTAAAGAAGATCTATTACAAAATCTGTGGAGTACAAGAATGCTTCGATATCAACTGATGTAAGTGTTCTGGTCCATTTCCTTTAGACTTTAGGGACCTCTAGTGGAAAACACTAAAACTACACATTGAAAATTGGTAAGAATCATCACCATGACCTTAAAATGTATCATGTTCACTTTTTAACATTCCTTGTCCTGTTGTGCATTATGTGTCAGTGCATGTAAGAAAAACTAAATAAAAAACACAAGGCGTTACCTAGGCAACCAAAAACATCACATCTTAATATAAATGATCCAATCAAATCCTTATGAAACCAATCCCACCCTGAATTATTTAATGATGAATGTCCTGTTTCACTCAGAAATGTGTCACACTGTGGCCGCAAACGCCATGTCATGTTGTTTTTAAAGTAAACAACAGCTGATCAAGTTGATTATTGATTATTTTCACAAGATCTTAACCTTGAAAATACTTCACCATAAACAACAGTCCAAAATCTGTGGCTGTAGATGACAGATCAGCCCAGAGAAGTCATACTTATATTGTCCTAATCAAAAAAGCATAAATTACTCGGAAATGAATCACACAATGCGATGTTGCTCTCTGGCAATAGTTTCTGTCTGTACAGGCCTGGGATCAGTTTTCTTTCAACTTTCACATGAGAATTTCACATGTTGTCTGTTGTTTTACCGTGACTGTAGCTGACGCCTGGGCTGAGGGAGGGGCTTGTGTGCAGGTCTTTACTGGGCGTGTGCAGCCCCGCCTCCTTCCCACGCTGACTCATCCTTCCCGGGGTCAAAAGTGTCGCATCATCACCAGGCATTAAGGCAGCTATGGCAAAATAAGAGAGACACAAGACATTTAGAAAATGAAGACTTTTTAAATGAATCAATGCAGAAAACACACCTGCACGTAAGTGCAGTACTCCCTCTTGTGGGTGACATGCATGGTTATAAAAATGGGCAACATGATAAGAGTAAGAAGTACATGGCAAAGTATAATGGTATAATACATTGTTATTACTACTATTTAAAAGTTGACCGATAACTAAGCTGGTAGAACAGGCCGATAACAGTTTAATCAGCCATAACTTATTGACTGTTGAAAAAAATGTCTACACCTTTCCTTACTGTGACAGGCACAGATATAGAGGCTACAAGAGTCAACAATCAATAAAATCCCAGATGCAGTTTATTGTGCATCCAAAATCCAAATAACAACCAGAAAACTGAGGACTCTTATTTTGAAATGTCCGTGCTGCCAGCTCACACAAACACAGGAAACAAAACATGCACTTTTAAAATCATCTACATTATAAAACAATATAAACACTATAAAGCAGAATAATAATAATAAAAAGAACCATTGGCAACTATCTGCATTCATTTTGCAGCTAACCGATCATTCCCAAAAGTAACTATCGGTGCCGATATATCGGTCAAATCGGTAACTAAGTAAACAGTTAAGTAGTACAGCATAAAGACTTTTAACCAGTATCACCTCATGTCTTTTAATGATGCAAAACGATTTTTTAACCAATGAGTTTTCGTGACTGCTGGATGACATACTATCAAAGATCTCACACGTTTTCTGTGATTTTCCACGTAAATGTTATATTACCCTAATATTTACAGCATTTGATAATGTATTAAAATCTGCGCAATTCAAGCAACGATGCAATAGATAAAGTGTTAGGAGGAAATTAAACACAAGTCTCTAATTAATATATGCATGGGTACATGTGTTTGCGTACCATATGTTATACAACACAGTGTTTTACAAAAAGATGCACACAGGATGACGTGAAAGCTAAAAGAACAGAGCTTAATCACTTCATGCTAATCAATTCATTAGAGATGCTTGTTTAAGATGCAATCTGAATATTAACTCACACCACTGTGACAATAAAGCGTCTGATCACTAATGAGGCAATTAGCCAAACAGCCACATTATAAAAATGAGAAAACACATCTCAGATTTGAATACTGTTAACACTATTTTCAGAAAACTTACAGTATATGTGCCTTGTTATATGTGGTCCAAAAGAAGTTACGCTCAATCGACAGCATTTGTGCTATTATGTTAATTACCATAAAAATGAATGACAACTCATCCCTCGTTTATTTAAAAAAAGAAATGGTGCAATTACAATGGAAGTGAATAACCACAAAAAACCTATATTATAAGTGTTAATATGATTTTATTGTGATTAAATCGATTACTAACCTATCTCACACTCTCTCTCACACACACACACACACACACACACACACACTCTCTCTCTCTCTCTCACACACACTCTCACACACACACACACTCTCACACACACTCTCACACACACTCTCACACAGACACACACACACACTCTCTCACACACACACACACACTCTCTCTCACACACACACACACTCTCTCTCTCTCTCTCTCTCTCTCTCTCTCACACACACACACACACACACACTCTCTCTCTCTCACACACACACACACACACACAAACTCTCTCTCTCTCACACACACACACTCTCTCTCTCTCTCTCTCTCTCTCTCTCTCTCTCTCTCTCTCTCTCACACACACACACACACACACCAATGATGGCAGAGCTGCTATGTAAGGTGCTAGCCTGCCATTGGAAGCAACTTGGGGTTCAGTGTCTTGCCCAATGACACTTCAGCATGTGGAGTCGTGTGGGCCAGGAATCGAACCGCCAACCCTGAGATTAGTGGCCAACCCGCTCTACCACCTGAGCCACAGCAGCCCCAAAATAACTGCTATGTACAAGTATTGCATTCCAAACATAGACTAGGCATAACAGACTATGGCACACAAGTGCATTTGTACAAAAGACACATGTAACAACTAACACACACAGGTGAATGTCAGCCTCTTACCTGGGGTGGCAGGGTGTTCTTTGTTCTCTGCATGATGCTGAACACACACACACACACAACACACAACACACACACACACACAAAGGGTGTCCGCCAGACAGTGGTGTGTGTTGGTGGGGTTTTGGACACATGTTGGCAGCAGACAGACAGACCGCATGAAAAGAGACAAAATAAAGACAAACAGGGAGAAAAGAAATGCAGCATTAGTTAAGAATGACAAAAAAAACAGTGGCAACAAAATTACAACTGAACAGCAACAAAGATGAGGGTTAAACATATACAAACATCACAGTCCTGACAATGTAGATTAGCACCATTTACAATGCCATTGCAATAGCAGGCTGCAGTGATTAGCTGTGAGAGACAGTAGATTCTGATTGGCTTGCACATCTGTCAATCACAAGGTAAACCAAATACACTTGAGTAGTTTAATTGGCACCCACATTAAGTTCCATTTAAACAAACAAAACTGGTTTATAATACCATGTTTGAGGTCGTGTAGGTTAATGTCGGATCATCAATCTAGTTTAATCATGAGCGTCTGTCTTAAGTTACCAAAATACTGTAGGTCTATACAAGAATAATTTAATAACAGTCACAGTGGATTAAAAAGCAAAAGGATTTGTAATGTTTGGCCACTCAACATGGTATCAAACCTGTTTAGCATTACTGGAATTAAATACAAAAAACACAAAAACAGAATAAATCCAAAAGCCTTCACAGAAGTTGAGCACATTGCATTGTACATGAAGTATGCATCCCCTATTGTGTATACCGCATATTGTAGCACATGCAGTTGGTCATTTATTCATATTCATACAAATAAACATTGCATACTGCAAAAAATAGTACAAGTAGTATGGTTGCAAGCAATTTCGAACATAGCCAAGCACTCCCTCTCCAGGTCAGCCAGTCCGAAGCATTGCAATTAAAACATGAATCAATCTTTTGTTGTTTCTGTCAAGGATAACGGCATGCATTCATAATTATAGCCGAGCAAACAGAAAAGCATCTGTTTTATGATCCTAAAACATATCTATAAGTGGAGTGGTGGTGGCATAGTGGGCTAAAGCACATAACTGGTAATCAGAAGGTTGCTGGTTTGATCCCCACAGCCACCACCATTGTGTCCTTGAGCAAGGCACTTAACTCCAGGTTGCTCCGGGGGGATTGTCCCTGTAATAAGTGCACTCTAAGTCGCTTTGGATAAAAGCATCTGCCAAATGCATAAATGTATATGCAAATGTAAATCTATAAGTCTGCTCCGTTTCCTCTCACATTCTGCGGGGAAGTGCAGCATTAGTGTTATCATTACTGTCCATGTTGGTCTACGCCATTTCCTATCACCCTACCAAAAGGCCTTCCGATAAAACTGACAAACACAACACGTTTAACTTCTACCCATTTCTTTCTTAAGGTTTGAGACATACATCTGTACAATCCCTGATGATTAATTCAATCATCTGTGCTGTTTAACCGAAACCTAAACTACTTCTTCTTGCCTCTGTTTACACACACACACACACACACACACACACACACACACACACACACACGTAACAAAGTATAATATTAATTTCAATGTGCACTTTTACACCATTCCACATTACGCTTACTCCTAAAATAATTGTTTTTGGTAATATAGCACTTTCAATATATTGTGGGCTTCTATATGATAAATTGCCTACAAGTTTTCCTCATCTGTACGTCACTAAATGATTAAATGTAATACAGTATTGTTGGACACACTCTTTTGATTTTTTTTGCAATTTAAAGGAGAGCTCAGTAAAATTTGTGAGGTGTTGCGCCAACATCTAGCTAGCAGCATAGATACAGCATCACGCAACAACAAACGTTCTCAGTTACCGATTTCATTGTAAAAATGCACTATATGCAGTCAGCCATGCGTAATCAATTTGACAAGTGAAAACGTTCAATGACAAGGGATTACGGAGATAAAGTCAGTTTTTTGGCATATTTTGTGTATAGTTAACAGTGCAAAACAGATCAGCTTTCTGTGATTCATATGTAGTCATGCACTGCTAACTAGAGTCAATCAGTGACGGCTCTGGTTAGTTTGAGCATTCATGCGTACAGTGGATGGTCTGAGATTACAGAACTAAACAAAACAATCTACAATGTTGACTTTGGGTAAAATGAGTAACATAGTGGATGATGTGCTCTTGAATTCTGCACAGATTCCGAAGAGGCACAGATTTCAAATCACTACCAATCAGACAATCGACCCTTTCTATCCCATCGTGCCCCTGTAACAGCATGGTTTCTGCTGAGCTTCCTCAAGCTTTGACTCCGTCGGTCAATGTCAACATACTCACACAGCGGTCACAATCAGCACACAAAAACACCTTCAGAGGATGTTAGGGTATATTTTTACACTACCAGTCAAAAGTTTGGACACACCTACTCACTCTTTATTATTACTAGCCTATTTTTAATACTTTTTAAAGGGGCCATGACATGAGGTCATTTTACTATAAAAACATACTGTAAGTTTTAGAACTAAAACTTCCTCCTTAATAGAAAAAGAGTGTTTATTTAAACCAGCTGCCAGAAACGTGTGATGTCACAAGGACCAAATACATCTGCATACGACTGCCTCTTCAGCAAGAAATCAACGCCTATTTTTCATCTGTTACTTGCTGTTTTGAAGGTGTCCTGGACTGTTTTTGCACCCATCTGTGCTATTTTTAATTGTTAGTCTTTTGTAAACTTTTTGTAAAGCACTAGATTGGAAATCTCTGATCCTTTCAATGTGTTTCCGGCGATGAGCGCTGCGTTTTAAGTGCAACTCTTTAAAACGCGTCTCCTTCTGCTGAAGCCACTGACTGTGAGAAACGCATGCCATTCAGTGTGTAAACAAACATGGAAGATTTGAGATGTGAAGACTAGCGTCTCTGCTTTGGCCTGATGACGTTGGCTCAAGCATCCAACATCACCACGTTTTGATTTGTATGTTTTTTCGGCTGATATCAGCATGCATTGCTTGTGCAAAGGAACTGTTATTGAATGAGCATTATTAAACATGGTGCAGTTAAAAACTACATCGGACCCAACGCAAAACCGTAAGTAAACAGTTTTTTTGCAAATATTTAAATGTCATGACTGTCTTATATTTAAGGTGCCACTGTGCTTAATGTATTTGGATGCAATGTATTTGGTGTGTATTATGTGTAAACCCTGAAATGTAGTTTTATAATGTTGTGGAGCATTTTCTTCCGATCATAACAGTGGGCGTTTACACTGAAGTCTTAAAGGGCCAGAGAGCTGAAAACCGAGTGTTTCAGACAGATCTTCAATTCATCCCAAGATTGATCTTTTACTCTCTGCGCAACCATCTATAATGCCAATAATCACTCGCATATGAGACAAAACGTTGCGCAATGCGACTAATGATGTCTGTGATTTGCCAATGCCAGTGATTGTGTAGTATAGTAGTGAAGAAGTTCAGCAGCGAGATCTTTTCACTGCGTGTCGAGAGTAAAAGTTTTATTTTACTCGTTCCGTTTAATGTGTGTCGAAAGACGAGATCTACGCAAACCATTTCTCATTGTATAATGTCTCTTTTAATACCCTTTCTGTTCTTTACAGTCAGCTGTTAATAACTATAAGAACAAAGAAAATAGATACATTTTATTCTAATCACAAATAGCACAGATGAGGTAAAGAAAGAAAAATGAATTTGCGCTCAACCAGAACATTTCTATGAGACGCTCGCTGAGCTGCTGCTGCTATTCTTAAAGAGACAGTACCAGTTTAACACTTTCTACAAACTGTATTAATACAAATACTTGTAAATAGTAAAAATGACGTATGTAATCAATAAACATGTAACAAAATAAATATGCAATATAATATATATATATATATATATATATATATATATATATATATATATATATATATATGCAATTTGTGGAATTTGTGCATTTCAGTAAAAGCTAAAATGTGACCAAAGTGATGAAAATCTAATGATTAAATACAATTTGTAAAATTAATATTTTCCTTATGTATCTAGCTACCTGTATATTTAACAACTTGAGCAGAGAGTGGATTTCTCTCATATGGGAGGCAAAGTTGACATTAAAGCTACCCAAATGAATCGGAATCTAATCGAAATGGAAAATCAAACTAAAAGCTTGTGAATCAGAATCGAATAAAATCAAAACATGAAATTTGTATCAATACCCAGCCCTAATCAGAACTATGGAATAACACAAATTGAAGTCTGGGAATGATGTTGTGATGAAAAGTGTTTAAATCTTATATTTTATCTGGTACTTTACTATCCAGTCCAACTCACCTATTTCATTTTTAATTAGGTCTGCTGGAACCAGAAACATTGATCATGATCTATAACTCGCAATAAATTGAATAGCATCTATGCTAATATTATATTATTTGTTTCCCTGTCTCAACCTTGGGACTCCTATCCTGAGGTCACCAGAACCGGCTGGATCCAGCTCCATTCCTGCTTCGTGTTGGACTGCACTGCTATGTGTCGCTGTGTGATGATGACTAATAGCAGCCGGTGCCAGCCAAACCTCACTTCAGTCCATTACGATGGACTTCAGAGGATGAACCGATGCCAACTCCAACCATAAGACATGGGATAATTCATATGCCACTGCCTGAACCTTGGACTTAGGATAGACCACACCAAAATTACCAGCTGGTTGAACTACGATGCAACTCACTCATCTCGGCCTGCATCACCTCGGTCTAATGATGGACTACACTCTTGAAATGGAACACATCGACCAGCAACTAATTGGGAGTGGTGGTGGCGTAGTGGGCTAAAGCACTAATCTGTTACGCAGAAGGATGTCGGTTCGATCCCCACAGCCACCACCATTGTGTCCTTGAGCAAGGCACTTAACTCCAGGTTGTTCCGGGGGGATTGTCCCTGTAATAAGGGCTCTGTAAGTCACTTTGGATAAAAGCGTATGCCAAATGCATAAATGTGAAATGTAAATGTATTTGCCAACAAAAGCCTTTATCAGCCAATTAACAAGTACAATACATTTATGTGAACTTCTGCAGTTAATCCAGGAAGGACTTCAAAGACTAATTAAAGTCCAAAACTAATTGATCATTAATCTTACAGTTCATACAAAATCATTGTTTAAACACTGACCCTTAACATTCATTTTTAGTTTAATCATTTTAAACCATGACTTGCACTATACATAAGTAATATTTACATTATATTCATGAGTTTATCATTTGTCAGTTCAAACCAGTCAGGCCATTCTCTGATGACCTCTCTCATCAACAAGGCGTTACCGTCCACGAACTGCCGCTCACTGGATGTTTTTTGGCACCATTCGGAGGAAATTCTAGAGACTGTTGTGTGTGAAAATCCCATAAACACTCAAAACAGCCAGTCTGACACCAACAATCAAGCCAAGCGATGTTCTAATCAGCCAATCAAGTGGCAGCAGTGCAGTGCATAACATCATGCCTATGCGGGTCAGGTGCTTCAGTTAATGTTCACATCAACCATCAGAATGGGGGAAAAACTGTGATCTCAGTGAGTTGGACCGTGGCATTATTGCTGGTTGTCTCTGAGTGCTATTCTGAGATGCAGGTTGGAGCATGAAGGGGACCTGTACAATATTAGGCAGGTGGTTTTAATGTTGTGGCTGATCAGTGTATATATATATTTTTTTTTTTTACAAAACTAATTATAAGCTTTTTAGAGTAAGCCTGTATATCTAAAGGTTTTAAGATCATGGGAAACATTGTAGTTAAGAGCAAACTTTTGGCTTGAAGTGAATATATTCTGTAATTCAGAGTGCATTTGGCCTTGACTAACTCAAAGAACAATATTTAACAGACACACAATTTCCTCACTGATTAACCTAAACTGCCACCAAGTGTTTTCGCTCAGCGGTTTTGTCTCTGAGTCTCCTTCCCTTTAGCTCTAGCTGCCAACCTCAGCAAAAGCACTTTTATTTACAGTCCCGTACGACCCTGCGGGCAAAAATAGTTACTGCTTAAGCATTTTCTAATGGGCCAAATCTTTCCTGAAGTGAATTCTGATGAGTCAAGTGTACTACAAAACAAAGCGGATGTACTATACAGAACGCAGCGGATGTTTTAAACCTTCAGTGTTCAGGTGATTTCCTGCAAATCCACTGGGAAGATTAATGTGAAACACTCAAGAGCTTTCACACAAGCAGTCACAGCTGACGGCCGGTACGTGACTGTATCAGCCAAGTCTTCACTTCAATACTCACTAAAGTTACAAAACAAAAGAAAACATACAGTGTGGTCAGAAATGTGCAGCAAGCATCTTGTGACCAAAAATACCATAACGTTGCCTAAATCTTTTTTTTGATGGAGGAACTTCTGGTTACCTCTTTCCATCTTTGCCGCTCCATTGGAGTTGTGAAAATGTCAATGAATTGTGTGAAGCAAAACGCATCTCTGATCTGCTAATCACTTCTGTTAGTCAGTAAGAAGTCAGCAAACACCTGCTCATGACAGCTGCTTAACATCACACAGTTGACGAGGAAGAGGTGGGGACGTGACAACCGTAGGAGATGCCGTGAGAAAACCAAAGCAGAGGTGCTTAAGACAGAGAGGGATGGAGGACAGGCCATGTTTTACTAGCAAAAACAGAGCAATAAAAACAAGCAGGGGCAGGTAGGACGGATGACGATGGAAAATAAACAAATCATGTTTTGCATGCACATTAGCCAATCAGCTGAGTGTAAAAGCACTCAGAAACTTCTGTTCACATGCTTGATACTGCAACAAAAATGTAGATTAATACATATATGCAATGATGTAATTGTATTATGTAATTAAAATGCATAAATCTTAAAATTTTTTGAGCATATTTTGTATTCTCAAATCTAATAATATATTAATTCTCAAAAAGCCTAAATATAGAAATATAAAAGGATATATTTAATTAAGATATAGCCTATTGAATTATCAAATACATACAGAATACAAAAGATATATAAAATTCACACAACACAAACCCATCAAATTCTCAAATATATATACAATTATATATTTAATTCTCAAATAGGCAAAATGATATACTGAATTTTCCAACACAAAAAAGAAATACAATTCTAAAATAACTTAACTAGATATACTGTAGCCTTTTGAATTCTCAAATATATCTCAAATAATATATTAAATTCTCGAATAACTTTAAATAGAGAAATCCATATTCAATTCTTACATAGCCTATATGTAAAATTATAAAACTTAATTCTTAAATATGTCAGAAATGACAATTTAATTCTCAAAAATATAAAAGATATATTTACGAATTAAGATAAGATATATCTGGTATACACGCGCGCACGCACGCACACACGCACGCACACACACACACACACACACACACACACACACACACACACACACGCGGCTATCCTTATGAGGACTCTCCATAGACATAATGATTTTTAAACTGTACAAACTATAGATTCTATCCCATAACCCTACCCCTAAACCTAACACAACCCCTAAACCTAACCCTCACAAAAAATGTTCTGCATTTTTACATTTTCATAAGCAATTGGAATTATGGAGACACTAGAAATGTCATACATAATAGCATTGTATGCAGTTTGTAACCTAAAACATTTCCTCATAAACCACTTAAATCTGCCCACACACACACACACACACACACACACACACACAGAGAGAGGCCTGCTGTCTGAAGAGAAACTACTCGCATAGATTATATCTGGAGCAGTCACAACAAATTGACTCACACACACATTTACCAACTATCACATAATTCCAACTAGAGTTTTACATTTTTGGATGGAAAAAAAAGGGTGATGTTTGTCCATGCAAAAATTTGCAGCTATTATGCTAAGGTGTTGTGGGTGGTTTTCAGAGTGTTGCTAAGCGGTTTCTATAGTATGCTGGGTGGTGTTTACAGGCCAAAACAAGTCAAAACAACCGAAAGTTGAAAAGTAATAGCACATCATTCCTCGAGAAGCCGCATGATTTGAGGAATCATTCTTGTCTGTAGCACAAACAAGCAGGAGTGTTTAAATCAGTAACCATAAGTTAAACCCAAAGAGAGAGAGAGAAATAATGAGATATCCTACCATTTGTGTGCTGCTGTTGGTCAGTGTAGCATATCTGTCGTCTGTGACACTGACATCACACAAACACACACGCACACACTCACTCACACTAAGAGCGTGCAGGAGAGCACGAATCTTTCAATTCTCACACACACACACACACACACACACACACAGTACTGGAGTAACTCTCTCTTGCACACCTTCCATCTAGCATCGCTCCTCCCAGTTTCTTCTCTCTCTCTCTCTCTCTACGTCTGTTTGTTGGTAATTAGTTGAATGTCTGTTTGCGCTGGACTTCCACTTAACTGGACACACTGACAACATAACACACAATATCCTACACTTTTCTCACACACATGCAGTCCTTAAAGCAGCTCTCTATTAAGAATCGAATGGCTTTCGGTTTTTCCCTACCTGTGCTTGATCATCTGAAACATACAGGTCACTTTGGTTGTCAGAAAAGGTCGCTTTTGGGTTAAACTGTATAATTTGTCTGCCATGGCACTAAATGTTGGGTCTCAATGTTGATGGCAATGTATAAGTGGTTTATCCCTATAGACGTGCCACTAAAATACCTTATTTTTAAAATAAAGCATGCTTTCACATTGACCAAAAGTTTGTTTAAAGCTTAAGGCCAAAGTGTACTTCATTTCTCCACGTATCGGTACATCTAATGCACAGTGTGCATGACGCAAGTTTCGCATCAGCGTATGGACTGTCCGCATGCAGCCAAATTGTTGCATATTACCGGTGCATATGTCTGCAGTTGACTGTGCTAAAAGAGTATCACAAAGCAGTTGTAGTGCAATTGTATGGAGCAACTTAGAGGACAGGGATGCACAGGGAGTTTTGATACTGTTGATGTTTCTTCAGCATATGAGCTCAACCTTGCTAACAGTGTTAAAGGTGACATAAAAACCTTGAGCTGACCGTGCAGTTGCACAGATACTTACCCTCAATGCTCGAATTCAGCCAGCAATGCCGTACCTGCAATGACGCGCAATTCCAGGCACAGAATCGAACGCTATTCTTGCATACCGCGACACGATGAGGGGGAGTGTTCAAGTTATGCAGTTACATCATATCTAGCATTAAGCATTTATTCAGTATGTTATACAAGTATAACATGTTTAATATAAGGGAGTTGTTTTACAAAGATGTATTAAATATACATATATTTAGAATACATTGTGTGAGTGTTATCTGTGCATTAGAGATGGGGTACGCGTGAAAGGATGTTGAATGTTTGAAGGGGTACGCCACTGTAAAGTTTGGGAACCACTGGCCTAGACTTTAATGTGGTCCAGTTTCATAGTTGTGTGTATGAAGTTACATAGTCAACAGTTTGATAATTACCAACAACACATCATGAGCCGCATCTATTTTCCATGATCCAAGCATTAATAATTCATCATTCATTCATCCCAAAACACACCATCTGCAATTGGCAAAATAATACAGAGCTTTTTAGGTATCAGAGCAAACATAGATGGTATTTGTGAAATTTGTTTATTCACATAAACAAGAGACTGTTTAAAGAGAGTTTTCATTGGGTCACGGAGACTGACTGTCCATTTCTCTGCTCCCGGCAGAATTTGTGAATCAAACACTTATTTATCATCACTAGTGTGCTTGTGTTTATTAGCTCTCTGTGCTACATTTAGTCGAAACATCCTGTTCATGTCCTCGCACCACTGACATATGCTGTCACATATGAGCTGCATAGAGTTTGTGTAGTCCACCCACCTGCCAAGACAGGAAACCAGTGGTAAGGTTTCCTGTCAAACAACCCAAAAAAGTATTTTTCCTCCATCATTTGTAAAATGATCATCAGCCTCATATTGCATTTTATTATCAGTGTACTTATCTAACCACAGACGAGCTGACTCGGTCAATTCCATGCCACAATCTTTGCCAGTGAATTGTGAAAGATTACACGCTTCAGAAAAACAGGTTCTGAATATGTGTGTGCCCGAATTGCAGAAAAATGCTTCTCTGAGCTCAACTTATTGTGAAGTGCATCTTGGGATAGAGCTCAGAGTGATGACAAACGGTCTCCTGTAATGAAAGTCTGGCTCTCTGGTCAAGGTTTACTGATTTTTCCAGAGGAGTCATAAACTGTGGCAGTATTTTATATTACTGCAAGATCTCCTATTACTCCACTTCCCCTTCTGTCCTGCCTCTCTCTGTTCAGATGATTCAGACAGGAAGGGTGTGAGGGTTACTTGTTATGAAGCTCTCTTAAGCTCCCTTAAGAGAGCTTCATAACACTCGGAAGTGAAGAAATGGTGTCAGTCGAATATTATTTTGGAAACAATTTAGGTCTCTTGGGTTATCAATTACAGTTTCATTACATGCTATAAAAGTATATAACAGTGGACAGTAATAGAGTCAATAAAAGCCATGTGTGAATCTCATGAGAACTGTTCGGTTCAGATTTAACCCCCAAATCAAAAGAAAAGAATAATATTTTGCATTATTTTGCAGGACAATTAACATTTGTGCATA